>NW_018108203.1:58750-81370 GCF_000183805.2 Loa loa
TATATATATATATATATATATATATATATATATGTATAAAGGATATATATACGGGTGATGAGGTAATTTTGCAGAGGGATAAAGAGTTGATATGAGATAAACAGATAATGGAGATCAGGATAACAATTATCAAGATAGGAAAACATGAAAAAGCTAATATGAAGGGAAGTAGTGGCAGAGAAAAGAGATACGCGAAGTTTATATTAAAATATTCACAATGGAAACTATTCCTTCACGAATTCTGTAAATTTCTGTGATGACGACCTGGAACTGTAGCGATTGGAAAAAGTGAAGGTACAGATATACAAGTGACGAGCAGGATGCTGGATATTAATAGAAATACAGCAAATTTTTATAAGGTAAAAATGTTCGTGAAAGCATGACATTAAGACTTATTATCGCCCTTAAAATATTAAAGACATGAATATCGCCGAAAGGTTGAATCTGCATATGAGAAAAACACAAAATAAATACGCGATTGTTGTGATCAGGACGTTTTCTTCATGCAAAATTACCAGGTTCAAGAGATCAGGTTTACTATTAGTCTAGAACTTTAGACTGACAGGCATAGAATCATGAAAGGCTTAAACAAAGGACGGGAAAAAACTGGAGAATGAGAAGCAACAACAGAGTACAGAACAGTATCAATTTCGAGAGCCTAGGTGAACACGGAGAGAAAATAGACTGCGAGAATATGTTTTGTTACCAGTTAATTGCATTTTCCGGCACATTCAATAACAAAATGCGAGTCATTCGGATAGCTTCATTTCCCAGTCTTCGATTTAATTATCCAATCTCCACTTCACTGAAATGTTTAAAAAAAACCTCAAATGGAAGAGAAAATCAAAATAACTGCTGTCCTATAAGCCTAACTAACAAATGAAGCAGGGTCAGGCTTTTCATCGCTCTGTGCATTGCCTGTCTACACCACTCTAGTCTGATGTCTACAAGTCCATTTACTTATCCCTTCAAATAACTAAAGTGTGTCTCCATAATTTATTTTGTTCACGCACATTGTGTTACATTCCCTATCAACAGATTTATCATATATGTAGTCGACACTTTTTTTTGGACTCTTCATTCAAATGTAAAAGGTAAAGGACATTTTGAAAATGACAGACTCCATCAAGAAAGTCACATAGAGCCGGTGCAATCAAATACAATCACTAATTATGAGGCTGAGTTCCTATTTTTATTAGTTCCTATCAACATTACTTTTAAAAAACACAAAGTTTCAAGTTAATTTAAATAAAATTTAGTTTGGCCAAAAACTTCACAGCAGCGCTTCATGGCATATGATATGAATGTCAAACATTCAGAAATTTTAAACAATGAAAAAAATGAATTCTTCCTTAGGTAGGAAAAATGACTTTTGTTTAAAGTACTGTTCCCAACTGGTGATCCGCGAAAAAAAAATATGGTCCGCGAGGGCTGTTAGAAATTATTTTCCTTCTTTGTCTATTATAATGAACTAATACTTCTCAAATAGACTGAGAGTAGAAATTATAATGAACTTTTAACCAACACGTTAAACATTTTGGCTAAAGTTTATCTTCAAATTAACAGATTATTATTTTTGAACCTTGTGGTTCCTGTAACAAATAAAAGCCAAAATGATCCCTGGTCAAGGGAAGACTGGGAATCACCAATTTAAAGCAATGAAAAAGTTTCCCACGGAAATATAATCTTTATTCACAGAGAAGACCAAGCCTATTAAACGCAGAATTTTTATTTCTCAAATAGATTGGGAGTAGGAAATTAACAAATTAATTAAGCTGATGTGGAAAACAGTTTTATAAATGCTTTGTTGCTAAAAAGTTACTAATGAAGATTGCAGAAAGGTTTCACAAGACACAAGGAGAGGAAAAACTTCACGAAAAACAAACAAATATGAATTGAATAAAATTATTTGTAAACATATGAACAAATCTTTTCATTGACCTCTTGGAAATACCGCATAGTCAGGTAATAAACAGCACAAAAAAGCAGCAGATCTTAGCATATATGTGATGTTCAAGCACATAGTCGAATCAGGTTCCATGACAGGGAATAATGTTCCTATATAAGCTGTACCTTATTCACTGGATTAGAATTCTAGTAATAACTGAGTCAAAAAAAGTATTTTAACTAAACTGCATGAAATTTTAACTTTTCCGGATCCGGGAAGCAAAGAATAGTTCCATGACAGGGATAATGTTCCTATATAAACTGTACCTTATTGTTCCTATATAAACTGTACCTTATCTAAGAATAGTGCCACATAATGCAACACATTCTCTCACTTCCATTTCCTCATTTGTGCTGAAAAAAGTTCAAAAAAGAAATGTGCTTTATTACAAAGCCTGGTTAAATTGATTTGGCAAGAATTTAAGTGGCACATTAATCCCAAATAAAGTTTTGCACGAAATGATCTAATAAAGAACGGAGAAAAGCGTTAACAAGATGAAAAGGTCTTAAATTTTGTCAGTACAATGTTTCATCCGTTCATGTTTAATTTACGCGAACCAATCACTAACGAAAATTCTATTTGCAAATGGCCTTTTAAACAGGAAAATTTTTTCTGGAGCAAATCGGAAAGTTTAAGTAGGATGTCTAACGCTTTCTAATGGCTACTACTTGAGGAGAAAACTGTAATAAAATGATTCAACTGCTCATAATTTTCCAACTCTTTCGAATACAGGCATCTTCAACGCCTTCACTCCTTTTTTTTACAGAATTTGCTGCATCCATTCTTAATCATTGAGCAGTTATGACATACAACCAAGTAAGAATAGCTGCTGCTAAAGAAATAAAAATAAAAAGTAAAAAGCTTGAAAAATCTTTTCATCCCAAATATACAAGTAAAAACCCCAAATAAATCCGTTCACGACTAAGCTAGTTTTAGCGGCGCCCCAAGTACGTGTATACATTCAATAACAGGAACTTTTCCCTTCCTAATCTATTTTTAATTCGCAGACCTAACTTTCTGTTTGGATCTTATTTCTTTTGCTGTTTAAAATGAGAATCATCTAGTGAGCTGATACTCATATACAAATTTTTGTAAGCAACCGCCATTTTCAGCACATCTGTATAATATAAGTATTTTTTTGAATAACTGTCGATTCAGTTTCTCCTTTTAACAAAAATTCGAAAGCAAATTCTTTCCCGCTGTGTCATGTTATTATTTTTTGTTTTCCAAATCTGTTTGAATCAAATTTCAATCGCAGCTTAATTTCTCAAAGCTTTAGACTTCAATTTTATTCGCTCTTTTTAAACATATTGAATAACTGAGTAGCATCGCATACGTTACCACAAATTATTGAACAGTGAAATCTTACAGCGGATGGTACCTGAGTATGTAAGGGATGTTTCATTGCTAAAGCTAGTTGGGACAATTTTGATCATATACATACCTTTTTTACGAAATAGAAAATAATGTTGTAACACTGCTAACGTATCAAGGATAACGGAAAAACGGACTAACACAGGGATGCATCTAACCACTTTGTTTGATAGTCCGCGTAAACCAATGAAGCGGAACTAAGAACTCACCAAACATAAGTTGCAGTCCTGGTAAACATCGGGATATTTCACTAAAATTTAGGAAATGTACTAGTGGATATCTGCTTGATTATTATCAGCAACGCTTTTGTGTTAAGTATTGCATATCAATTGTGGTTTGTAATTGGAGAAACGAAGATAATCAAGTGGTCCTACATGCTTTACATCAAATAACACCAATGCAAAGTGAATCCTCTGATATGAAAGAAGATAGGGAACGTTCTACAATATAAAAAAAATGAAAAAAAGAGCAACTCACTGAAGATAAAAAACAGAAAACTTGCTAAAGTAGCGATAAGTCTGAAATGTCGACGAGAAATAAAAGTGACTATAGAAAAAAGCATTTAGTGAGGAAAGTGCAAACATTTTAGAGAAAATTCATTTCTTGTGTCGTAATAAGCTTAAGACATTTTGTTACTGTGGCTGCATATAATGTACAAGTAAATTATCAATCCAAAAGCTACTCAAACTTCTCACAAAAACAAAATGTTTTCAAAGCAACAATTCTCCTCGTATAAAGCTGAATCCGAAGTTTACGATCTGCTTGCCTCTCTATAATGATTAATATTTATGCTGTGTCTCTTACTAAAAGGCGTTCCTTTAACATATATATATATATATATATATATATAACATGAGTACCAATAATCATAAGGATAATAACCATTACTATTACTCAAGAAGGGAACAACCAAATGTATATACGATATTTCAAAGTTACAACTAATGCAGCAATAAAGGATTAAGCTGAATAATGAGAAAATTAGCAACAGACCAGAGAATAGTTTTTAGCTCAAAATAAAGTGTGTCGCAAATGACCCGTGGAATTCGACTTACTTGAACCAACTATCTTATGAATCCACTCGTAGCGGAGAATATAAACATACACCAACCAACAAAACAAACATAAACAAACAAATGAATAGTCGTATTCCCCCGCTAACCATCTGCTCCATTTTACAACTACGACAACTCAAAAATTAGCTCGCGCCCGGAATGAAAATCATCGTCTCGAGTTAGTAGAAATCCTTAGTTCACGGACATGTGTATGCGGTTGGTCAGGAGAACATGGATTTATTCAATCCTTTTTTTTCTCTCTAAGTCTATTACCCCGACTTTATTTTATGATGTCTTAGAATATTTTTCTACTGTTAATGATTGCTTCATTGTGATTGGTTGCTATGCAGCTAGGTATTGATGCAAACTGTTTCTGGGCAGCTACAAGGTCTTTTAGTCTTGGATTTTATCCTCGACAAGTTACTTTAAAAAAAAAAGAAAAAAAAGAAAGAACCAGAGAGCTATTCTAATATTACCTAACAGTCCACTCCAGATTTGTAACAATTTACGAATTCCACTTTAGCAGGGCTTTCCCGCTAGGAACAAGTTAACAATGTTACTCTCTGATTTCAATCTTGATATCTGATATCAAGATTACTGATGATTCTATCGGTTTCTTGTCACTCAAGCCTTAATGTTCAGGAACGCTCATCTTTGGCTGGGTTCTATTATTGCTATAATGTGGATGATAATATTAACAGCAGCCATGTTTCGAGCCGAATCTCTTTTCTCGCATGACAAATCACTTATGGACGATATGAGGAGGGTATTCCTTTTTAATGTTGAAAATTTCAAAGACTCAGAAATCTTTTAAGATGAAAACACCAAAACGAGTCATCAGGAACCCCACAACCTAAATCACTCCGTTTAACTCATCATTTGATCCAGCCGGCTAGATAGGCGAGATTCTTGAACCTCCAATAGCTCCCGGCTTACTCGAAACTTCCAAAACCTCCCCTCTTCCCTCCTCCAACAAGGTAGAAACTTCAGGTTATGAAGCAAATTATATGGCGCGAGCTACCAGCAAAAAAATTAACTGTTATCTACTCACAGAATGAATTTTATGAATCATTTCTCCGTATGATTGAGTAACAGTAACTGCAACCACCATCAATTTCACGTTTTCACGCGACCTTTATTTAGCACAGGAGACGTCTGAAGTTGAATAACACACTGTTTATCAAGAAACTTGTGAAACATGAAGTCTAGTTTGAAATCAGTGCTCCGAACATGGTATGCTCCTTTCGATAAAGAACACGATAAAAATTAAAATGTACGAGGAAAATAACCAAAAACCTCATCCAATCCATAGATTATCAAACCCTAGAACCCTGACTGACCATATTTACTTCGTAAGAAAAAAGCTGGGTTGTCGTTGACAGGAATCCAAAGAAAGACTGGATAACGGGGCCTAAAACATGCTCCCTAGCAACACAGATTTATCCACTGGCTGGATTTCGATGTTGCATCCATCACACAGTATTGGAGACATGAGACAGCGCACTACATTTTGTATGATCAATTTCTCCAAGTGATTGTCAAAACCGGATCACGACTGTCAGCCTTATAATAAAGGAAAAAAAAGTTGCAAATAATACGATAGTAAAATAACACGCTCATCGGTTTATGAAAATCGAATTTTCAAAACAGTAGTACATAAAACACTGGAGATATGTTTAGTCCTAATTTTCACATGTTCCCGAAAAGTCACTTAATTTTGGCATCAACTTAGCATTACGAACACTAAAACTATAATTTTGGCATATCCGTTTTAAATTAACAAAGTTGGCAATATGCAAGCAAACAAATGAAAAAACACTGTCATAGTGAGTCTTGATATCAGTAACATAGCAGAAAAATTTTTAAAATTGCATCACATAAACCAAAACTAGAAAATAATTTATGACAGCACAGCGCGGTTTAAAGATTATTTACAATGTCTGCCACTTTTTACGCGCCATTTGATCAATTAAGTTTTTAAGTTCACTTTTTCCAGAGATCACGGAAAACCCGGATGTTATTCTGCTGTTTTACAAAGAGCAGATTCCGTTGCTCAATTCACACCAAGAATTAAATCAAATAAATAAAATTGACACGAATAACGAATAGGATAAGAGGGAATCATATAAAACATTCCATCTGATCTCGCTTTTGCCACTTAAACATGGATTTGAACATGAATTTCGACGAGATTTAGATAAGTTCATATAACTGATTTTGTGAATTAATACACCTCACCGTGTAAGGCTAAATTGCAAAAGTAACTGCTAATACAACCTGTATTAACAATACTGCTAATAGTAACAGTAACAACAAAAGAGGCTAATTAATTCAGAGAGAAAAAAAACTGAATTACTAAAAAAGAGGAAGGCGAAAGACGTAAACGATTCTAATTTATTTTTAGACCCTTGCATTATCCGGCACTGGATAACCCAAAAAAGCACGCATTACCGCTTCACTCGTTTCAACAACATAAGGTTTTCGTCGATCTATTTTAACACCAATAACCTAAAATAAAACTCCAAATCGAAAAATTTTTGGCTTAATATTTCCTTACCGATTTTGGAAAATCTAATTTTCATGAAAATCAGCAAAACAAAAGGATTTAATTTATAATCTAAAATTTCTTTTTGCATAAAGTGCTGACCTGATTTGAAGAATAAGATGGAACTGATCACATTTTCTGTTTTAATCAAAAAGAATTTCCGAATGGATTTTTACTTATATGGATAGAATGCTCTACTCTATCTGTCGAAATAAATCAAGTGGAATAAAAAAAATTTCCAGAGAAGTAAAAGCAATATATTAAATAGGCAAACCAACAAGTGGAGGTACATCATTTCTAGTTCGAAATAACAACATATAGAAAGCTCAAATTCCCTAACCTGGAATTTAGTTTCACTGACAATGAAAAAAGAAAACATATCAAAGAAATGAAAACATACAAAATGTCGTTGCAACGCATGCACATGGACGTTGCAGTTGTCAATTTCTATGTTGCATATTTTGCAGTGCCAAATATCTGATGCTTTGGTCATATGCTGCTCTTTAAAATGATGGAAATACTGTTGATTCTAAAACAGAAATGGAATTTAAATAAAAATTAATCCCAATAGAAAAACAAATACAATAAAAAATTGCAAAACTCTATAACATGCATCACAAAATTACATTATTCGTCACGCAATCCTATTTCATCTCCTTCTGAAAAACAGGGGTTAAGTAATCGATTCCTTTGACATCCAATATTTATTCAAAACTCAAGTGTTCATTAAACTGCTATTTCGCGAAGATACTATGTTATATTTGGGCAGCTGAATTTTTCATGTAAGAAAATGTTGCAGAAAAACAATGTCTCAAAAATCCGTATAAGACCGTGTTAATCCTTCAGGCTGTTATACGCCATTCTAATCACTAAACCTTTTTGAAAAATTTTCGAAAATTTTGGACATACACAAGACAATATGGTTTAAATTTGTAAACGACCTAGAAATGATTTTATCCCATCTACCTTTTCATCATCACCAATTCAGACACAAACACTGAAAAAAGAAAGAGAGAAAGTAAAAACCTTTAATTCATTTGGGTAAGATAACCCACACTCCCGACACACACCCCAAAGAGAAAACGCATGAATATATGAATGATCAATATATGGAAAATCAGCTCGTGCTGGGCTGAACCACCAATTTCGGCTCGTACCACACACAAAGCAACATGCCCTAAATGTGAAAACAAATTAAACTGATTTTATCCCATCATTTCATACTCTTAAAATTTAAAACAGTAACCCAGTAACCTACTGATACGTGCTGATTAACTCGTTGCGGATAATAATGTCTTAGAACATGTCTTAGAACATGAACTACAGCTAAAACGTGAAACAGTATAATTTCTCAAGTTATATTAGCTAGTAAACAGTATTGTAGATTTTACACCCAAGTACACAAAATTAGTGTCATTTTTTTGTACTTGAATAATTCTTTTTACCGTCTAACCTAAATGAAAGCAGCCAATCATCCTGCAAAAACGTACCCTTCACTTTTTTTAAATACTAGAAATGAAAAATACCTTATAAATGACCAAAAACTTACGCATTTCTTGTTGCACGATGCTCGTGGTCGTGTCGCAACCGTGCTTCTATTGAATGGAAACGTAGTTTGCATCTAAAACGAAGAAAGTTTAAATATACGAACTGCAGTGCAACTTAGATCCTATCGATAAGTAAAGAAGTAATAAATTGAAACAGCAAGAAAAATTTCCACTCCAATCCATCCTAGCACTCAAAGTATGGCTTCAGCACTTTACGGAACCTTCGTTACTTTTCAGTATGACTTACAAACCCCAAGAACAAGAAAACGTGAAAAACCTCTGTTTGAAATTGAAAGAATAAGCAGCAGTTGAGTGCGCTGCTGACTCGGCCATATGCTTCCTAAAAAGCTCTACTCGCGTAAATGGAGGGGTTTTCGGGCATAACGGACAACGTAAGCTCAGTGATGGTGCTGAAAATAAAACGAAGGAATAAATGATTCCTGAAAATTCAGATACATAACATCATTTAAGTAGTCAGATTTTCGTCAGTCTGGAAGGTTGTCTCAGGACAATATATTCTATCGTTACACTGTTTGAATCGACAATATCGCTAAATCACCATCAGCAGATCCGAAGTCTCAATTTCGATTCAATTCTAGACTCTACAATTTCTTTGTTTCAAATA
Organism: Loa loa; assembly: GCF_000183805.2. Classification (NCBI taxonomy): domain Eukaryota; kingdom Metazoa; phylum Nematoda; class Chromadorea; order Rhabditida; family Onchocercidae; genus Loa; species Loa loa. Next base: position 67,845 of record NW_018108203.1, read on the forward strand.
ACCGCCGCTCTTAACAATTTTTCATCAAAATCAGACGAGGACGGATACGGATTTTGAAATTAAACGAATTTTTTATCAAAATCAGACTAGGACGGATACGGATTTTGAAATTAAACGAACCAAAAGAGGATTTAGAAAAAGAACAAATGGTGGTTACTCTGCTTTTGATGATGAAATTCGATCATATGCTTCACAGTGAGATTTTCGAATGGAAATGCGCTGCCACATTCCAAGCAAAAAAAAATATTTTGTGGATTATGACGCAAATTGTGCACACGTCCACTGGTAATCTTTTCGATTCGAACATTGGCACATCCAGATCTAGCACAGAAGTATTCACCTTCAGCATTTTTCACGATATAATCCCGAGTAACCATTTGTGTGCCAACAGTTAGACCGACTGCTTCAAGTGCACCACGATAAGGCTAAACCGGCAAGTTTATGGTTTTTAATGCACAGGTCCATTCCCTACATAAACTCACAAAAGGTTAAGTTACCTGTAAATAAGGTGGTGTATTCGAAGGTGGTGACGGTGATTCCGCACCTGTCTGTGTAGAAACGGATAATGCAACCGGCTGTGTTGGGGACGCAGCTATTCCAGGATGAGAATTTGTACCCTAAAATACTACGGAGCAGGAACTGATTTTCTTCAAGAATTTTATTAAAGTGCTAAAGGCGTATCTCCATAACTACAAAAATCAAAAAAATAATGCATGATTTTTTTTTCGCAAATATCCGCTTTATATAACTAGGAGCTGAAAAACAACTATGTAGTGATGCAATTGCAGTTACACCGTTTCCTAAGTTAAAAATATTTTTGGAGTGGGAAGTATGTCAAAAATTTAGCACTAAAATTCAGAATAAATAACTTAGTTAAATTTCCCCAAAAAACTTTCGTAAATATCCAGAAAAAATTCATTTGTAAGGTCGATTGGCGAGTAAAGTCATATTTCAATGTAATAAAGAATTATATGTGTCTTTTTCAAATTACAAATAATTTCCTCACAACAATTTGTAGTGATGACGAAGGGGAGGCTGAGGTTGAAACTGCTGTCAATGCTTGTCGAGCTGGAACCCATGAAATCTGAGAAGATGGTTGCGTAATACTGGTGTTTCCCCCTACAGCTCTTGCGTGCTGAATTACATCTGTTGAAGAAAGGAAAACATGCTTTTCAAATTTCAAGACTTTTCAAAAACTGAGCATGTGAATTTTAATTTTCTGGTTCCGTAAAGTGCAAGTCAATAAATTAAAGATTATTATTGGTGTTTTCTAATCAACAACATAAAATTACTGACATTTTGGGAAATGCAAACTCCAGAAAGAGAAGTTGGCAGTGGCACACCAGACGGTACGGCAACTCGTGATAACGTACATGATTTACTAGGAAGACCAACTGAAGTGGCTGTCTGCTGGTTTCTAGTGTTCGAGATGATAGCATGCTGGTCGATGTTTTCCATCCTCCAAATACTTAGCATCGTCAACATCATGGCATCATTGTCATCCACAGCATGATTCAGAGTACGCTAGATATATCAGCAGTAAAATAAATGAAATATCGATTTTTATGCGTGAGTGTTTAACATGTAAAAGCTTTTAAATTTGGTAGGTGAAACAGATAATATTGAAACCTACCTAGCACTTAAAGAGTTTACTCAATTAACAATGCATAAAACGAACCGGTAAGCTTCCAGTGAATCTCGGATTTTCCGCTTGGAGTCGCAGGAAACTCATCTAAAAATTTTAAAATCAAAAATTCAAAAGAAATCCAGGGAATAATCCTTTTCATTTTCGAAGTCAAAGCAAAGGAAGCAGATATAAGAATTATCTTTACAGTTTAATGGGGTGAATAAACTGACCAGTGAATTACATGTTGGACAAGTGATGCTAATGACATCATTTGGCAGAGACAAGAACGACCGATGAATGCATTCTGATGGGATAACCACAAGCAGCTCATTATTGCGCACCCTATTCTCATACTGGACAGGATTAGCTGGCTGATAATGGAATATGCATGCAGCGGTAAAACCCATAATTACAAATTCTGATACTGATGATAAATTCTGAAACAAAAAGAACTGCTATAAATGCTCAGCAAAGCAAACTGGCAACTTGGTTTGGCAGCGTGATTTTTCCTAACAGTTATCCAGAACACTAACAATAAAGCGAAAACAGAAACGCATTCTCCTAAGAGTTATCCTTTTTGGGAGCAGATAAATAATTGCAATAAAATATAATGGTCAAAATCAATCCCTTTCTAAAGAACAGCAAAAGCGAATAACTGGTTTTGGCGTTTGAAACATACCCGCCAAGCGCATTCACCTCGTACTATATGTTCATAGACAACACATCCATTAGTGTTTGCCAATCCACAATTCTTACAGAAATAAAGTATAGCCTGTGCATGAGCACTAAGCATATGATGATACAAACGTGCATCCTGAAAATGTAGACTAAAAATAGTAGAAAACAGTTCAAAGTTAAACATCCAACAATCTGCTAAATTTTGCTTTCCCCAGCTTATCCACTCACTAAAACCACTCGTCTGAAAAAGAAAAATTTTAGAGTCCGGCACCATAAAGTATCAGTCTTTATAAGATCAGTTCAGATCTAACCGTTGAATAAGTAGCCACACATTTTGAACAAACATAAACCACTTGTTGTCTACCGGTAGATGGCACGTGCTGATCTTGATGATTTCTCATCTGTTCTTCGTTGAATGCGACCACAGAACATCGTTCACAATTTTGCAGCGCGCCATGAGTGCGCATATGCATCTGGTATACTACTTGCGATTCATATGCCAAACAACATAGACGACATATGTATAAAATCGTTTCAACAGGAATTCCGTAGACCTAAGATTAAAACTTCACAGGATGAATTAAACAAAATTACAAGGAGTATAGTATCAAATCCCTAACTGTGAGTTTGTTACTTGAAGCCAACCAACCGCTTCGATCGTTTGACCAGCATCATATTTGTGAGTCTGTTTGTGTATCAGCAAAGAAGCCCTCGTAAGGAACTTTTCGGTGCATTGACTACAGTGGAATTTCGCTTCACGCTTATAAGGCCCACTGTGTCTAAAATTTTGTGTACCTTTAAATCAGTGGTTTATATGATTGAACATAAGTATATGAAAGCTAATATTTATGTATTACAACTTATACATTCAAATGCAATATTGACGGGAAAAATTGTGTAAAAATTATTGCTCTGAATAAACAAAGCTTTTAAGAAAACTAGTTCAGGTATACCACAATCTGCAGATCAAAATCAAGACATCTAAAATCACCTTTTACTGAGCAATGCCTATGAAGCAACTGTGTTTCTAGAATACATCTAATGCATCGTATTTGACCAAATAGCGTTTTTCTCACTCACTAGGGATAAAGAACTTTAGGAAATAACAAATCTATTTCAACAAAAAGAATAGGAACCTTTCAGCGCCTTCAACAATCTCCAAATCTGAATCACCAATTTTGTCTACAACCTTTTTTCCTTCTTTTAGAACTTCATCAGTACTGGGACTCTCCTAAAACAGCAATCGTGACACCATCGTTCGAGATTTACAAATTATCACAAATTTTAACACCTTATTTTCATGTAATTCATGGTGTTTAACTAGAGCAGTTCATCCTAATACTTTGTAGTATAAGGTCCAGGCAATAAAAATCTTTCCCATTTGCAAATATATTACTAAGAGTGAAACTTGTACAATTTGCAAACTAGTTATCAGTGATTCATTTACAAAAATTAAGAAACCGAGAATTTACATTTTCCAATTCGTCGATGAACACTATATCATCATCATCACTGACATCCGCAGGAGTATATGATGCTTTTGCAGAAGCAAGCTCTTTTTTCATAGATTTTGTTGGAAATCCATTTCTGGTTGTAGAATTCTGTCCATCTATAATGGGGGATGCCACGTCTGTTGTATTAGCACCAAATATCGTCGCAGATGGACCGGATTCACCAGACATAATTTCATCTATAACGAACTGATATGATAAATTAGTGACTGTAAAAACAAGAAAAAAAATACTTGGCAATTTCGAGTAATTCACAAAGATATTACAGGGCCAGGGAAACCCCTACATCGAATACTTTCTCCATGATATTGTTTATCGCCATCTCATTTATTTCTGTGAAAAAACTAGCTCCAAAAAATTTGATATAAAAAAACTTTTTGAAATAAAAAATGGCCAGTTCAAATTCCGTATAGAATCATTATGAGTTTTCAATCAATTTTTCACTATATAGATGGACTTCATACTGTTTCACAACCCGTTTTCAAAAAGGAAACTTAGTTCCAAATTTTCTTCGATTACTAGAATGGTTAATCATTTAATTTCGGGTCCTATTTGCTTCTTATAAATTCAAGCAGTTTTCTAAAGCTCGAAATCAACTTGCTAACCAACTGGGAATCTGATATCTGGTATAGATGCCGTAGCTTCCACAGGATAAGTGTAAAATGAAGACACTGCTTCGGTAACTGCACCAGTTTCTGATCGAACGTTGGTCATGAAATTAGCTGGAAGAGTTTCCGCCACGAATACCACATCGTTATCACCAGCTAACAAAATCAATTTATTTCATGAGCTTAGTGAAGTGATTTCTGTTAGTATCTAAAGAGAAAATATTGAAGTTTACTAGCGAGAACTTTTACTTAAACATCTTCAAAAATTATTGCATTATATACTTCTAGAAGTAGGCATAAAGCATTGTAAATAAAACATTAGGCAAGGTAGGACTAATATATTTTTATGGAGAAATCATTACCATGTTTCCTACGACCTTCATTTTCACTTCCATTTGCATCATTAGTAAGGGAACCGGATCCTAAAAACTGGATTCCATCGTCACCATTGCTTATCTTCACTTTTCCAAATAGAAATGTAGTAGCGTTATGCTGTAAAGGTAAATCACTAATTCGTGCAGACTTATCAAGCAGTCTAACCTTAGTTACTGCTGAAGACGTAAAAAAGAAATGAAAAATCAAAAAAAAATTTTAGCTTCATGTTCATGTCTAAATCTTTACCAATAATTTTAGAAATTTCATTCCAGCTATATATCAGTCTTTCCTAGAAGATGCAAGAATGTCGAGATTTAATCCGTGGAACTTGCGTTCAGGAAAGCCCGCTATATTTAAAACTGAAGTAAAAATCCGTAAACTAGACTTCCATGGAGAACTCAACAACAGAAACTTTCATGTGGATTAATATAGTCCTGTGATAAAACACTGTTTAAAAAATGGAAGTTTGACCAAGCTGAACTTTATACAACCTCATATAGTTCCTACTTTATTTTTCCTAAAAAACTACTCACTTTTTTAGATGGAACATTTATTTTCATATTACTATCCGTGGTGATGTTCGGTCCAGGAAAAGACAATACATTTCCCGGCATGTTTAACTGCACCAACTGTCTTTTACCGTTTACGACAATTCGATGCAGCATGACGTGGGAAAGAAGTTGATCCTGCTTGAAAATAAACTTCATAATTATAGAGAAAAAATGCTAAATTCCTACAATTTCTACTTATTTCCCCTAGAAAATTACTTTTCTTTAATGAAACATTTATGAACAAAAGACAACCAAATACATCCGTAAACCTCAATAAAGTAATACCTTGCATTTTTATAGAATGAAAATTACATACCGAAAACAAATATTTGTTGCATAGGAGACAAAAGTCCTTCATTGAATTCAAGTGTTTTTCGAAATGCTTCTCGAATTCTTCTTCCGTAAATAGCGCACTAACTCCACATGAACATTTTAACAATACATTGCAGGAGTGTTTCTTAAACGCGCTACAAGTGTGAAATTTTCGAGAACATTCCGAACATCCGAATCTGAAATGGAGAATCAATATTAAATTTTTAACAGAAAAAAAAAATGCAACATTCAAATGAAGATGATTGTATCTTTGAAAAAATGCAATATTCAAATGAAGATGATTGCATCTTCGAAACTTGTTATTTCAAAAACCTCAATATTTTTCTATAAATAGCGACAAATTCTACATTTATTATTGCCTAATTACAAATAAACATGAATTGCCAAATGTTTACATGACTACAAATCAGATTTCAACATATGTTGCTAACCGAAAAGACATCTACACGTGAAAAACCTATCAGCAACAATCGGTAACCTATAAATAATAAAAATAGATTATTTGCAATCCCAGCCTTTTTTAGAATTTTTATTCCATGAGAACTTTTTCAATGAATTAACCTTTCAAAAACTATGCGATGCTCACTAACACGATGCTTCTTTAGCTTCTCAGGTGAATACACAACGCCATCGTTGCAAAGAAAGCATACTTGAGTACCACTACAAGTGTATAAAATATGTCGGATCATTTGTTCCTCGCACAACTTGACTGACAGTGGTACCGTTGATTCACAGGAAGATAAACTCTGGCATAGACTGCACACTATTTTTACACCCTGAAATAAAAACCCAAAGGTTAAGTATAACTTCCTTCATCACATAGAAAAAAAACTTTACATGAAAGTAAAGTGGAAGGGATACAAAGATAGAGAGACACTGCCCTCCTGTGATTAACCAATTAAAAGGAGGCGCTGTTTTCTGCAGGCGACTGATGATAGTTTCCTAATTTGATATTTACCATTTATGATATGGATAAAAAATATTGTTGGTAAATTGCAGTCAATTGAAATCATGTTTCAAGTTATGGTAAAAAAACTGAAAAGCGCTGAGTAGATATGTAGAACGTCTTGGTAATGAGCAGCCATATAATCCTAATAAACTGAAGAGGAAAACTTTAAATATTTACTTTTGGTTGCAGTGACTTCACTGTGTGTTTAAACAACAGGTGCTCAAAAAGTTCGCCGATAGTACGAATCGGATAATGGTCTCGAAAGTACATACAAACAGGACAGCAGCTCCATTGTTCCGGATGTTTCTGCAGATGAATATCGCATTCAATTCGGTTTGGGAAATCCAATTCGCAAAGAGCACACATAAACTTCTGAAACGTTCAGAAAAACTGACTTCTGAGTTCTTCGAAAACTTGGTAGCGACAATATTCTGTACTCGGAATCTTGCTAAACTTTACAGCGCAAGGAAGTGACAAGGATATAAAAGGAGGGCAATTTCCCCCATTCGGATTTTAGCCCAAATGCAATAAGAGATAAAAAGTAGGCAAAACAAAGTGAAACATGGTCAAGAAAATTCCGTACAATTCTAGAGTTATGTGAATTAAACTTACATCTGCAACAACAGATTCCGCATATCTTGTATTTCTCACCGGCAGAATAGACGAATTCGACATATCTTCTGCTATAAAATCATCGTGATTTTTGATTATCTGTAAATCAATTAGGTAAACAACACTTCGAAAATAACACGTAGGTAAATGAGAGGAGAACCACACATCAAACTCACCAATTTATCCATTAATGTCCTTCGCAATTTTGAAGCATCTATTAAGGATAATTTCTTCCAAATAAACATCGGATTTACCTGAAAAATTTGACAAAAAATTAAGACAAAACACATTGGAAATATGTAACATCATTTTTAAACGTACTGGATTCGAATTTGAAAAAGAAATGGAACGAATTCCAATTAAATTAGTTCCTCAAAACAAAAGATGAAGACTGCCAAGACCGACCGACTCTTATGAATTTTAATTTTGATTATTAGTTGTCTGCAAACTTTTGACCTTTTGCTTCGCTCGTAACTGAGTGCAAGTTTTTTTTTTTTTTTTGGAAGCACGGGAATGTAAGCACAATAAATCATAACTATTACCTGTTGCTTTTCACTGATGTATAAGCTCGTATTGTGACAGTGCAGTAAATGATAAAAGTAGCGTTCGGGAGTGAGGAAAAGGAAACTACAAATTGGACAACGTGGAAAAAACTCGCCATCCGAACCTCAAAAAAATGATTCGTACTGCAAGGATCTTCGTAATTGAATCTATCAAAGTTTTACTCAATTCTGCAAGAATCCACGTGGATTCAAAACTCAAATGAAGCAGTAAATATAAGAGTTGTTCAACCTACATTTTCGAGGCCATTTTTGACAAGAAGCCAAATGGGACAAAAGACACTGCTTTTCAACAAAACCACTTCCACATTCAGAACACAAATGCAGATGGGAGCGAACGAAATGATTTGCCAACTGTTGCGATGAAGCACTAGGTGTCTTAAATATCAATATTTGTTTAGCGTGCAGATTTTCTATATACCAATTTCCTTGAAACAGCTAAATCGAAACAAAGAACGCATATTTCTGTAACTAGTAGTTATTTGTTCAAAACACCATAAATTAACTTAAAAATTAGGAAATTTGTCGGAAATGGTTCCTTGGTTCTAAATTTCTCAAACTTCAACCAAATCCAGTGCAGAACCAATTATGGAATTCTCTTAAACATGAAGTTCCGCTACGATGCAAGGATTTTGCTATAAAACACTTTCTTTTCTTCAGCGTCTTCATATGCTCTTCAGAGTTTCCAGAAAAAAACAGACGTAATGTAATCGAACACAGAAAGGGAAGTAAAGACGCTTTTAAGTTCTATCTACATGGCGCATTCTTCTTTAAGAAAATTTGTACACTCTACCCAAGATTATACCTAAAAAGCTTCCAAAATTTCCCATTACTCAAAATAGGGTACTGAAGCTAACAAGCTTACAAAGCAGAGGATGCAAATAAATTTTCCCATTACTGTTGAACTTTGTGTTGGCTCCATGAAAGCCTGCATTAAAGTTGATCGCGTTTCAGCTGACATTGGGGCTGCCTGAAAAATAAGGATTGAACAGTATGAAAATAATGAAATATCGATTTTTCTCCAAGTGAATTTCACTTAGCAACATCCACACCTACTACCATGCCTTCAGTGAAACAGTATACAAAGTGGAACGAAAATCTAACGAAACTATACTTGGAAATTTTCTGTTGCATGGATGCTGGAAGTAGCTAGCTTTGTGTTGTTTCCTGCAATGAAATTTTGAAAGTTATAAAGGCGAATTTTCCTTGAAAAAGGAATAAAATTTCAATTCAGTCCCATGAGTTTTATTTCCGAAACTTTCGAGAATTTCTCGAAAACCAAAACACTGCTTTTGATTTCTGCTTGTGAATAGAACCTAAAAATGGCCACCACGAAGAGTGTGCGCATTTATATTTCGGCAGCTTGGAGTAGTTGATTACCGTCTCGAAAAGTTAGAAAATTTCAGCACCTTTCTTAGAAAAATTGTGATAAAGAATTACTACTGATTAGAGAAGATGATTGAGAACATCTGTCGTCTCGCTGCTTAAAATCGCCTGTTGGCGTCAAATTCAGCTCCAGATTTATTCTTGCGGCAATATCAAGTTTTGCATCTTTGGTACTTTTCGATGAAACATATTCCATGATGCCAACAGCTCTGTGACTTTCTGCAATTGGGAATTTTTGGTAGACATGCTGCACGCGATTTATGAGACCAGAAAAAAAATTGATCCTTGGAGGGAAACCAACCTGGAATATTGTAATATGCAAAAATGCCATGATCTAGAGCCAAGTGTCGCCGCAAGCTAGCGATTGAACAGGATGTCACTTCACATTCCGGACAACTAATTCTGCCATTTGGAGAACAACATGACTGAGTTAGACGGATAACCTACAGCAGCCAAATGTTTTTAGAAGTTAAAAGAATTCTAATCTCGACTATTAAACGGTAAGAAGTACTGAGATGATTAAACTGAATGCATCATTACTAACAATTTTGTTGTCCATCAAATCAAAATGCTTTTCCGGATCCGGAGATTCAACGTCCTTTTGCATACAAATACGAAGATGTTTCAATGTATTTTGATCACCAAGATGAAGACCTTTACATTTGATACAAATGAAGACACTGAAAAACTGAACTTGAGAGATCGAGAACTTTCAGTTATTTTTGAATTCAAAAAGAAATTTTTCACCTATCATCAATAACCGCCCCAATCGTTGTATCCAGAATGGAATCTTTCTTGTCGATATAGAGCCGTCCTTCTCGGGTGAACTTTTCGACAAGTGACTTCACAAAAGAATTTTTCGTTGCGAATGATTTTGATTCACGTCTCGACTTTATGCATCGGCAAAGACTGGATTGCAGCGGTTTAGTCATCAACTGAAAAAAAGAAAAAGAAAAAAATTAAGGAATAGAGGGTTGTTTTCTGCTTTCTATAATACCCAAATCGTCTTCGTCCCTCAAAAAATGAGTCAAATTCTTTTACATCGCAAACACATTTAAGAAAGAAAAAGTGGTGGAAAAAGAACAATGTGATGAAATTTGATACCTGTTTTGCATGTCTACAATAATAACACAAATTCTGATCAGTTCCTTTGCTAACTTTTTTTGACACTTTTTTCTCAACAATCAGTTTACTTTTTCGGTCCAATACTGACTTCTCATATGACTCATCCTCATCATCGGAGAGCTGAAAGATTAAGAGTTAGGAATAGAGTATTTTAATCACAAAGCTGAAGATTTAAATTACTTTGAAAACTTATCTCATGTGTCGTAATATCACTGTAATAAGAGCGGATATTAGCCAAAGAACGTATTCCTCTCACCTTTTCTTCGCTAGTTATACTTTTGAAGGACTTCGTTCTTATGGTATTTCTAGATATAAGATAGCTGAGAGGTAGGAGATTCAGCGCTCAGAAATCCCAATTGAAAAAAAAAAAACATTGGAAAAAGTTAAAATTCAGTACAGTGGAAGCTTCGTTTCATTTAAAACTAATCAATTTGCCAAAAAATAAAACCAAAATGAAAATTAACATCGTCTGGTTTTTCGATTCTTGATATTTCTGCTATATCAGAACCAATGATTTTCTGCAGTGAGGGCCCCATTTTACAAGCCGTATCATGAGAAAAAGCTGACGGCCGAAATGTTGCTTTATCTAATAGGCCCGTCATAGAATGCACTTCACCAAGATGAGATAATAGATGATCCCTGAAATGCCGTTATTTGAATGTATATGAGAAAAAGGAATGAAGTACACTACTCTTGCATTACATTTGTAATGCATTTGGCAGATATGAGGACCGCGCAATAATTAAAGGAAGGAGAAAATCACATTTATAGCACTAATAACCATGAACTTAATACCTAAAGAAACAATCCGTAATATAGAATCGTGGACACACCGGACATTTCAATTTAATCACTTCCCCAGAATGTTCACTTAATTGATGTTTTTCGATATCCGCTGCAGAGACAAACTTGTGTGAACAAAATTTACACCGCAGTGGTATTCCACACTTCATTGCGCAACCCCTCATTGTTACATACTCCACCTCAGAAGGCCGAACAGCAAATAATATAATACATGATACTAATTTGTCTGTACTGTGATAATTCTGAAATTTAATTCAAGATTCTGGCAGTAATTATGATTTTTCATAGCATCCACTGTTAGTGTTGATGACTAATAAAACATTACGTTATTTCAATTATTTCCATTATTTGCATTCAGTATCTGATTATGAAAAACTCCAAAATGATGATATAAAATGTTGACATCTCCGAACAAAGTAATCCATTTAACAGAGTAACAATTAAGAAAAATGATCACCACATATTTCACTGAAAACTAACCAACAAACGCTGCAGTTTGATGCACTTTTTATCACTGGATGAATTACTCAAAGATGACAAAGGCACCTGCAGATTACATTCAGCACAAATCAATGTGTGCATTGCAAACATCATTTCCAACTGAAAGTTATAGAAGCCGTAAAAAAGAGTGTGCGTTCAAAACAACACATTTCCTTATACCATAACATCATCCCTATTTCACTGAGTAAAAATCTCAAATAATGTCCTATATCAACAAGTTTCGAAATCCAATTTTCAAGTCACAAATAAGAAAATGATGCATACAAATACATAAGGAAGAATGGAAAAATTTTTATGGGAAATTGTATGGCTAAACTAATATAAGCAAAACGCACCGGGGAGAGTTACTGAAGGGTAATTAATTAGTCGAACCAACTACCTACATTTGAAAAACCAAAATGTGCAGTACCTTTGTTTCCTTGATCACTAACCGTAGCATAAACTGCGTGAATTCTTCACAACAGTGCTGTTTCAGCTGTTCCAATGAAGTGAATCCTTCGAAACAGAAATGACATGCATACACGTACATGTTATGGTGACCATACAGAATATGCATCTAAGAATTTTAGTATTAAACGAGTAATATGCACCTTCTCCACACAACAAGATATTTGCCTGGTACATTATAATTGTTATTATTTATTATTACATCGTTCTCCTAACTGATAGCTCCCTACATTACGTAAGAAGTTATTAGTTAAGAAGATACACAGCAATCCGAAATCTGACACTATCACTGTTTGAAATTATAACCTGTAAAGTATCGTCCCTCAAAATCATATTCTTGCAAAATGGACATCGCAAGCGTTTACAGTGCACACGATAATGTTCATTTTCCCTCTGTTTTTTTGCCCATGCTGACATGAATTTAAATTCGGTTAACGGCATGGCTGGCAAAGAACGGATCCATTGCAACTCTGAAACTACAGAATCACTTATGGAGTGTACAAGCTATTAGATACTAAGTTACATTTGAAAAGATGTAATCAAAATAAGTAATCTTCTGCATAATATGAAAGATATGCAGTTTTGAACTATGTCGGTACTGATGCTTACTGCGGATAAGACCATCCTTCATGTGAAATAAGTGTTCGAAACACTTACTTGTTGCACTTATACTTTTTTCTGATCTACTATCTCGATCACTTCTCATTTTCTGAAAAATTTACTGCTGAGATCAATTTTGAACAGGACTCTATTCGTATCAAATTTTAAATATGCATTGCTTGAAATGCCACGACAATAAGCTGGAAAAATTAACTTATTTGAAATTATTGAGTCACTCTAAATCAATGCTGAGAACGGTGTTATCCTACTGGTCTATCCTCAGGATAGCAGAAATAAATTTACGCTACCACATATATACATATATATATATATATATATATCGAGCTAAGAGATTAAGGAAAGCATTTGCAAGCAGAAAAATCAAGGGTAAAATTATTGTTATTGGATATCACAGAGTATGGCTGTAAAACGCAGAATGATTAACTTACATCCAGTTCGGTTTTGTACTTTTCCTGAACTTTACGCCGTGCCACAGTTTCGTATGTCAATCGCTCTTTATCACTTAGCTGAGACCACTGAAAGTTGGCACATGAAAATCGCCTTCGAAATATTTTAGATATAACAGTGATAATTGGCATTTAAACTTGTAGCAGCACTTCAGGTCATCTTGTTTCTCTATCACTAAACCATTTTATGAAAATACTAAGAAAACAAATCTTTACCGTATATCGCAAAACCTGCGAAATACATAGATCCATGTCCTTCGATTTATTGAAACGATCGCTCAGATCATCGATCTTGTTACTTCAAAAACATAAAGTGAAATTTGGTATCTGTCACTGCACCACGCTGGATAGATTTCAATGAAATACAGTAAACTTCATTCTGAACCTTTTAA
>NW_018108203.1:81576-86076 GCF_000183805.2 Loa loa
GAGCTAAGAGATTAAGGAAAGCATTTGCAAGCAGAAAAATCAAGGGTAAAATTATTGTTATTGGATATCACAGAGTATGGCTGTAAAACGCAGAATGATTAACTTACATCCAGTTCGGTTTTGTACTTTTCCTGAACTTTACGCCGTGCCACAGTTTCGTATGTCAATCGCTCTTTATCACTTAGCTGAGACCACTGAAAGTTGGCACATGAAAATCGCCTTCGAAATATTTTAGATATAACAGTGATAATTGGCATTTAAACTTGTAGCAGCACTTCAGGTCATCTTGTTTCTCTATCACTAAACCATTTTATGAAAATACTAAGAAAACAAATCTTTACCGTATATCGCAAAACCTGCGAAATACATAGATCCATGTCCTTCGATTTATTGAAACGATCGCTCAGATCATCGATCTTGTTACTTCAAAAACATAAAGTGAAATTTGGTATCTGTCACTGCACCACGCTGGATAGATTTCAATGAAATACAGTAAACTTCATTCTGAACCTTTTAAGCAGTGTTTTTACATTTTCGTTTAAGTTAATGAATAAGCAACTTCATAGGTGAAGATTCCGAGACTTTTCAAAATCTTCCTTTGCAAGACTTTTTCTATGAATATAGATATCACTTATGGAATTATAGCAATAACTGAATGATGTAGAACATTTCAGAGTGCAACGTTACTACATCGAGCTCTCGCTCGTACGTCCATTACGTTCACTTGAATTGAAATTCTAGGAAACTTGACTCATGTTAAAAATTGTAGACCATATACTGCATTTGATTGTCTTAAGGTTACCCACATATTAAATTGATGCTAAAGATGAAGCACTAGATAACTACTTGTGAATTAAGAATTCAAATGTTTGAAAACAATGGATTTACTATAAGAAACACATCTCTAACAGTTCAACCACAAGTAATTATCCCGAAATTTCTTAACACATTTGAATTTTTTACAAATGTTGAAACTATTTTAATCATACCAGATCTCATTTAATATAGCATCTGTCATAAGTCGAAGATATAAACGAAAGCCTCCACTGATATCTGCAAGTTTTTCGAAATTGTACAAACGACTGATAATCGTCCTCGATTCGTGTGGTCCGGCATACTGAAGGCGCTTATAACCAACAAGTGTCGTGAAATTAATCGAGGATCTAACATTCATCACCTTAAATTTCTCATAAATTTAAAAATCTATGATTTTGTTTGTATAGACAAGGATGAATCCACAAACATAAGAGAACTAATATTTCAAAAATCTCTATTTCGCACATTTTTTTTCTTCTGAAGTTGCTGCTCTTGCTTTGTCACTAGTTGTTTATTCCTATCGACTTCCAAACGTTGACGCTTCCTATCTAATTCATTGACTTCTGGCGTTCGTCCATACATTGAATCCGTCAATCGATCGGTGTTGCAACTAGTCTAAAAATAATTTAGACGATCGATTAGGGGCATGTTTACTAAAAAGTTAAAACTTCATTCTAGTGTGTAATCGTCTTACACAGAAATCTCCAAGCGTCTGATGTCCATCGCCTAAAAAATCAGGCGCATGAAAAACAGCATCACAGGCGAAGTGGAGATGTAGAATGCATTCATGACTAATATTCGAAGAGATATAAAAATAAATAAATCCAGAGTTCTGGATCTTTGTAAATAAAGAAAAATGAAAAATGAAAGAGAAATGATGAACCCTCATGTTATCGCTGTACTTTAATCTGCTCAAGAAATCTTAGTAGATTTTCAACCAAATTAAGAAGTATAAATTTGTTAGTTTGCGCCTATTCGTCATTGTCCAGTTGGAAATCTTGACCTACCAACTTCCCCACTTTTCATCACTTTCAATTTCCGTATCAGTAAAAGTAAATTCTCAACGCAGAACAATAATTTACATATAACAGCATGAAGGACATCTCTTAAAAAATAAAGATCAAATATAGGAGTTGACACATGTGATCTGTGAATGATGGTTGTTAGATGGAACAAATAATAAAATACTGCCCAAGCAGTTTTTATATGTGATTTTGAAAGCCCAAAATGAGCTAATGTACAATTTTTTTTTTTCAAAAAATGCAGAATTCCTATTGTTTGTTTATTATTTCATGTGATCGATGGGTTTAAAGCATACAACTACATAAACATAACAGAAAAAAGGCGCTGCTTATCTAAATGATCATCTTACAACCAAGTATCAGAATAACTGAGTTTTCGGTAGTTATTCAGTGTGATTTCGAAAAACGAAAAAAATATTGCCATGGTTTTACGGAACCTGAAAGACCCTGAAGAACCAGATCCCTCGAAGATAAGTGAAATAAAAGGCATGGTGTAAAGAATAAACTGTTCACTATATTTTGGATTGCTGAAGAATGTGAACTGGTGAAAAGAAAGTAACTTTAAAACGAGGCAAGAATCATAAGGCTAGGACCCGTACAAACCAAATCAAAAGTCCTATCGGATAAAAAACGTCCATGTTACAAATGCGAAACCCATGAAACCAATTCATTTAGCTTCTTATTTCTATTATTCATAAATTATGATAATAAACTTTATTGATATGCAGTGCCCAAATACATAATTAAAAAAATTAAATTTTTAAATCTCTTAGACCACAACTAAATATTTTCAATTAATCTAAAAAATTACCTCAATAAATAACCTAAGGATCAACCCTTTCAACACTCTAAAGAAGTAGACTCCAAAACAATAGGCATAAAACTATGATTAGCGCCACAAATTTCAGAGCACTGATCATAAAAAATTCCAGAACAAGAAAAATTACAACTAATCTTGGCAAACCATTAAGAGCATCTAAATAAAACATTTTGGAATAGCAAAAGGGTGAATTGCATCACTAGAAGTACAGTAAATATCTAGATTAGTTCCAACCGGCAAAACGCAACGATTATCAACATCAAATAAACGAAAATCACCAATATCTAAATCATCTATAGAATTAGTAAAAAATATGTAAACGAAAATTGTTTTTCTGTTCATAGATTAGTAAAATGCGGTTGTCTTCATTTTTCTTTACGATTTTGTTAAACCACTGCCATGCTTTGGCACTCTTGTATGACCAGCCCATTTAGTTTTCGGGATTAGTTTTGAACTTGCGACATTTACCTCTTCTTTCAACCAGTATATATTTCTCTTAGTGAAGATGATGTCAAACCCAAATCTTTTGGAATGAAATGAATTAATGCACGTGGGTCCATACAGAATACGAATGAGAAAACACGTGAAATCCATCTGATTACACAGTACTACATAAGTACTAAGCACTTCTCACCAATGGAAAGTACTTCAATGTTCAGAGAGAGGGAAGTAGAACTTATTTGACTCACACGGTAGCACTATTCAATGATACATGATAACACAATGACGTTTCACAAGACATTTCACAAGTATGCTCTTTCTTTGATACAAAAAAATATATTCACCACTTCCAAAACCGAGTAAGGAAATGTTAAAAAAAGATCGAACGATAAAAAGCTGCTACTTCTTTCTATTATCTCCATTAACAAGTTGACATCACAAATCCACTTGAAATATTCTATCTCAATTTAAAAAAAGGTTCGAATTACTCGAGAAAAAAAAGCAGAAATAAAATTTGCAAAGGACTACTAATTATTGCTAATTATTGCTCATCAAAGCATTAAGCAACGAAATTTGAAGTGTCCGTTGAAACCAGCAAAATGAAACAAGGATGATCATAGTTGTTACAGCACAGCTCTACAAAACTAATTGAAAACTTTGTCCGCACTGTAGTCCTAAAAATATCACTACTGCACTAACACAATGCATACGGTACAGACAAACGCTCGTCCGTAAACATGACCTAATGCTCAATGTTTGAAAACTCATTCATGTTTAAAATGCTTTGTGACAAGAATTCTGATGACTACAATTTATTTGCTATAACGCCGTAACTACAAAAACGCACTTACAACTTTCCTCTTTTGAACAGAAGAACTGTCATTTTCATTTTCATTTTCTGTTTCACCATTAACCTAAAATTGAACAGATAATATAATACCTGCTTGATCAGCTAGCTTCCCGAAATAGTCACTATCTACAAGCCCTTGTATAACATAGAAGAGAATGCTTCGGCAGTGTTATACTGTAGAAACTGTAGAGTATGGATAAATTGCAAAACAAGACAGTACAGACTAAAACGGCGGTCTCTGAAGAGGCGAAAAAAATATTGGAATTCTAAATGAAATTCCGAAGATGCTATCTCTATTTTAAAATCAAACTAAAACTTACAGTGTCCAGCCTGGAATCCATAAAATGATGCGGGCTGAAAAGGATTTACTATTGACAAGCATACACGGTGACTACGGTCAAGCTGAGCCTGAAGAAAATGTGACATCATAATTTGATTGACCAAAGAACTTCAATGGAATTCGAACATCCAGTCTATATATATATATATATATATATGTAAATGCGGGATATATATATATATATATATATATATATATATATATATATATA
>NW_018108203.1:86564-88477 GCF_000183805.2 Loa loa
TATATATATATATATATATATATATATATATATATATATATATATATATATATATATATATATATATATATATATATATATATAAATGCGGGATGAAAGCCGCTTTACACAGAAGGCCAAATTCATCATTTCGAATCTGCGATCAAATTTTAAAATGGCGCTTGTGGACGAAAAAAATGCCCTACCTCTGCTTGTAGTTTGCTCTCAATTCTGCTTTTCCACGTGACCTCACGCAAACCGCACGTGAATAATTACAAAACGATTGTGAGCCTACCACTCTCGACAAAATAATTGCACGTGGATGCAGGAACAGCCCATCTTATTCGTCCTTTTCTTCTTTGCTTGCTTTCTCGCTTTCTCTTCCCTTGCTCTCTTCACACTCCTCCATCCTATCTGTCTATATCCAACGTATTTATAAGAATCCTAAAATTATTGATTGGCGTAAACTACAGTATCTACGTCAACAGAAGACAACGTTGTGAGAATGATTTCGACATTTTCAGCACTTAGTCATGTCTGGACCACCGACAGAAAAAGACAAACACGACTGAGAAAAGATAACACTGTTCTGGATTGAATGGTGAACCTTTGTCGGTGGATAGTCTTTTTTCTGGATTATGTAAATAAATACACTACTCCACGGATATCCCCTTGTTGTGGGAAAGAAGCTTGCGTGCTTTTATGAGGTTGCGAGCTGTGGTATGGGCAATTGGCAATAGCCGTAGAGCTTCCCATACCAGACAGCTCTCAACTGAAGGACCAAACAAAGTATCTTCACAGGCAGGATGGGCTCGTTAGTCTTCGGATAACCGCCTAGAAGAAGGGCAACTCTGATCCCAAACTCGGGCAGATGAAGCTCGTTTAGCCCTGTAAGGCCTCCATCTCAGAGGTTACTCTAAATCTATGTCCTAAAGACTTCGTTACCACCGTCCAAGCTCGCTAGGTCCTGGCAGATGAATCTTACGAGTAAACGGGCGCCTCACTTGAAAAAAACTACCGCGCGGGCTCGAAGGATGCACCCACTTTTCAAAATCCTTTAACGACAAGCAAGCGATGCACTGGACGCGGCGGATCCAACCTTGCATGCAGGCGGTTCAGGACACTGATCGCTCGAGATCGATCCTGGAGATGACAGTCTTGTTTGGCAACATCCTGAACGACCAACCAGCATTTTTCAAGGAAAGCGCTGCTTGCTCCACACGGACAGGGGTCTGGAAAAAGTAGCCTAGCCAAAGCTCATCTCCATCTCCATCCGGTTGGCTAGCTGCGCCCAATGGACATCTTTTGACGCGGTCGAACAAAGACAAAAGACAAAGGCACACACCTACCTCCAAAAGTGTACATAAATTGACACTCACATACTGGAACATCAGAATCATTTTGATAATTCGAACAGTGGATGTCCTGAGCGTTGCCTTGCTCTAGTTGCTCACGAACTATCATGATTTAACTGCTGCTGTCAGTGAAGTTCATCTCCATGAGGATAGTGCTCTCAATGAATATGGTGCCGGTTACACACTCTTCTGTTGGGAGAACAGAAAACCGGAAGCGACCTTTCAGGAACTGGCTTCATGGTTAAAAACTCCACCGCCTATAAACTCGAAAATCTGTCAACAGGTCATTCTCATCGTCAATCATATCTCCCTATGCCTCTCACTACACAACAAGCAACAAGTTGTTCTCTTCAGCATATATGTTCCAACTCTGCATGTTGACCCTATTGAAAAGGTAGATTCTAAACCAATCTACGCCGTCTTATCCAAAAAGTTTCTCCAAGTGATTAGGTAATAATCTTTGGTGACTTCAACGCTAGAGAATTTCAAAGCCTCGAAAGGTGTATTTGGCAAGCATAGCGTTAGAAGCCGCAACGAAAATGGACGGCTTCTGCTAGAGTATTGTACAGAGCATTAACT
>NW_018108203.1:89222-92849 GCF_000183805.2 Loa loa
ATATATATATAAGCTAACAACGAGAGGCTGAATCAGTCTTTACTTATAGAGCAACATCTGACTCCGTCAACCTTCTAATTTTCATTCCGGCAACATAATTCAATTTTGTGAATCATATCTCCATTTTCGATTGAATTATTACATATTCATTGCAAATAAACTTTAACATAGATAATTTGCTTACCGAAAAAATCCGGTCCATCCTTTCTCGACAAGAATTGGTGCCCGAGCTAAGGTGAGATGACTCCTAATATCATTCAAAAAGCTTAACGAGCGAAACAATGATTAGAGAAACTCCTCGAAAAAATCAAAACAATGGATTTAAGGTCTTCAGAACAAAATTCGTCAATGGAGTAAAAACGAAACAATTTGAGGACAATAGAAGAATCATTGAAGAAAACATAATGCACCTCAAATTGTGCATTAATATTTTTGAAGAAATGGATGGAATAGTCCAGAAGCAGAGTACTTTGCAGAAAAAGAAAAGAAGAAAAGGAAAAATACGCCAAAATCATGAGAGGAGGAAAATATGTTTTTAATTTATTGCATGGAGTTGCAGTAAATTATAATCATTTTTTTTTTGCAGTAAATAAATTATAATCATCTAATTATAATCATTTTTTGCTTTTTTTTATTCCCTCCATTTGCATAATCAGTACTCATTGATAAGGGTTCATAGTTCAACCTAGAGCAGTGTATTTTTCTCATAGATGCCGAAAAAATCAAGAAAATATATGTGTTGAAACAATCAAAGTATTAGAGATTTCTACATAAAAGTTGTTTAGAATATTCTCCATATAAAGGATTCGTCACGCAAAAAATAAAATAAGTGTTTTTCTACAATTAAAGTGATGAGTCATTTACCTAATCTTCGGATCATGCGATGATATTCTAACAACGAATCCATGGGGAGAACGTTGTACACATCCTGTAAATTGATTCACATGTAAATACTTCTTGTCTGAGAATTAATCTTGTAAGGAATGTATCAAGTTTTGTAAACCATCCCCACTATACAAATGGTTTCCATTAGCCTATCCAGGACTTAAACTTCATTCGATGTTCTACAAATCTCCCTAAATTAAGCTTCATTAGGTGTTCTACATGTCTTCCTATTTTAAACTCTAATTGAAGTACTTAACACGCTAAATTTCCTCTTTACATCAACAAGAAACTCAACCATAACTGTATTTTCTACATTCATTAATAATTCAAGAATAATAAATCTATTACCATCATCAATAAACCATTTTGAAACTCCTTACACCTGCATTAAGCCACAAAAAGGAGCTTCATCGTCAATCTCCTCTAATACAAAGGCAAAATTTTTACGACAGTAGCTGCAGAATCATCCACAAATATTTTTTCAGCTCAGAATAAATAGTATATTAAATTTTCCTAACCGGATTAGGGTGGAATTTGTATTGCTTGACGTTGGATGAAAATTCTTGCAAGTATGTTCCAGCAAATTGTCATTTCTATAACTCAGGATTTTCACAACTCCTTCGAAAGATATCGGCTAAAATTGAAGATTTCATTTAAACTTTTGATATTTGAGCTTACCTTTCTGTGTATAGAACTTCTCTATTGTATAATTCCAGGGCTGTCTCATAAATGTAACCAAGGACGTGATCTTTTCATAGCTTCAGCTCTAGACTGAACGCTAAACATATTGCAGTTATAATTTTCCGATGAGATAGATTTTGAAGAAAATTCAGTATTTGAAATCTTGGATTGCTGTACCACTTGTTTTCGTTCCATAAATACAATCTTCTACTGCAGTACTTTCTCCTTCCTGAGTTTTGAATCCGGAAAGCAACAATTACCAACGCTTGAAAGTATTTTGCTTTCTTAAGTTGAAACAGAATTGTGGATCTGTACAATTAGTTGATCTCTCAAACAATTCCGCAGATATCCAGCAATAAGATCATTCAAATCTAACTGTTCGCCTCCAAAATTCAGTCAGTGTAGTATTGATTTTATTATTACAACATTCCCATTAAAAAAAAAATCTTGATTTTTTAAAAAATTACAACTCAGGTTTAGTCAGCATTTAACTGAAAGGTTTTAGTTCTTGTTAAGGGCCATTTTGTCATTTTTTTTTTGCAATGAATATGGCTCCGACTTTCTCGACAATCTACACGACTACTTTGTTTGCTCGGAAACTTCCTGAAAATTTGAAGATTCGTATCTGGTGCAAAAAATAAACACGAAAAAAAATGGATTAGCTTAGTGTTATTTTCGCTAATCAGGAGGAAAATACTCGGGGTTCAAAGGTAAGGCTGAGACAACACAACATTCCCAAACAAATTAGAATGACTTTGTTGTATAAAAATACCGCCTGCTTGTTCAAAATCATGAAACTTTTATAAGTGCTTTGGGAGCTGAAAACTTTACCCCTTAATAACTTCAGCTATAAACAAACACTTCAAACCATTCTAAATGCCGGATATTCGAAGCACTAGGCTAATAATAATTTCGGAACTTCATAACATTTTTTGTTCAAATTTATTGCACAAGGCAATATCACACATTTATTGAAATTATCTATTTGTTTAGCTAACATTCGCGATGGAATTGATATTTCAATTTTTTTCAGTGTATAATAGATTGCATTTTACAAAACACGTCAAAAAATTACAAGAAGAAAATACTGAGAAGTTTCTTGTTCTTCTTCGCTTGAACGGTAGCAACGCAAAGAACTGGAATGTACGATGGACATATCATAAAAAGTTGCAAAGGCAAGAAGCACTCTAAAATTAGTCGTAAAAAGTAATTACAAAGTTATACGAATTCCAGCACCTCATCAGCTTTCTTGGTGAAGTCTATAACCATCCCTACAAGTGTGGAAAACCTTCCACAATCCTGAAACATAAAACATGGGAAGCAAGTTGACTAACAAATTCAAATGTGTCATTCATCATTAAAGATGATCTATCTGCTCTGTTTCTTATCACCTTATTTTCCACGGCATGTCTTTACATGTTATAATATTTAGCAATTACAATAGTGGACAAATTCTTTGAATTTTTAGCTTTTCTTCAGATTTCGTTGGAATCTTCTAGAAAAAAGAGCTAAAGGGAAATATACTCGAAGAAAATGAACAGATTCGTATGGAATAAGCTTCAAATACTTTCAAAAACCAGTCAAAAATCAGTAAATATACTGTACGAATGATAGCTGCATTATTTAATTATAGAAACTTAGTGCACTTATGAAGAGTTCAATATGATATTTCAAACAATGTCAATGTTCGAAAAAGGCTCCTAGCAATACTGTTGGCAAACAAATGACATCATGCGTGCAAAATGCGAAATATGGTTCAGAATTAGTGTAGCATTTCGCCATAATTTTTACAGTTCATGTACAATTTAGTTCTATGGATAACCGGTTGACGGTTGATAATGTGTCTGCGTATATAAAGGATATGGTGGTTGTTGTTGCTGTTGGTGATGCTGGCGGTGGTGAAGTTGTGGCTTTGTAATCGTAAATTTCACATCATACGACTGCTGTGATGATGACGACGGCGTGATAGCGATACCCGTTGAACTGATTCCCGTAATTATTTCACTCTGTAAGATTTAAATTTCCCTCTCATGTTAAATATGTGTTTTCTTTTTTTTTTTG
>NW_018108203.1:92869-116382 GCF_000183805.2 Loa loa
AGTGTAGCATTTTCGCCATAATTTTTTACAGTTCATGTACAATTTAGTTCTATGGATAACCGGTTGACGGTTGATAATGTGTCTGCGTATATAAAGGATATGGTGGTTGTTGTTGCTGTTGGTGATGCTGGCGGTGGTGAAGTTGTGGCTTTGTAATCGTAAATTTCACATCATACGACTGCTGTGATGATGACGACGGCGTGATAGCGATACCCGTTGAACTGATTCCCGTAATTATTTCACTCTGTAAGATTTAAATTTCCCTCTCATGTTAAATATGTGTTTTCTTTTTTTTTTTTGTACATTTTTGATATTTTTTTTAGCTGTGGTATCACCATCGAATCAGAGAAGCACATGAAATCGTATATCGATACCTGTTCAGAAGCAAGGCTTCGAAGATCGGTAAGTTTCATCAACAAGCGAGAAAAAATGTTCCGCTGTTTAGGTCTTAGCGCATCAACATATGACTGTAGTGCGGAAGTATAAACCTCCTGAATATCTTCTACTGATTTCGGTTGAAGTAAACCGGGTCGATCTGAAAGAAATTGTAAACTCATTGTAACTGCCAAATTATCTCTATTCCTGAAGGTTCTCACTGTTACAAAAGACTTCCATACGCTACCCAGTACTACACAATACTTATATTTATGGAACGAAAACAAGTGGTACAGCAATCCAAGATTTCAAATACTGAATTTTCTTCAAAATCTATCTCATCGGAAAATTATAACTGCAATATGTTTAGCGTTCAGTTTAGAGCTGAAGCTATGAAAAGATCACGTCCTTGGTTACATTTATGAGACAGCCCTGGAATTATACAATAGAGAAGTTCTATACACAGAAAGGTAAGCTCAAATATCAAAAGTTTAAATGAAATCTTCAATTTTAGCCGATATCTTTCGAAGGAGTTGTGAAAATCCTGAGTTATAGAAATGACAGTTTTCTGGAACATATTTGCAAAGAACATACTTGCATCCGTTTTGCTTAAAAATTTAGAAATCATCATTAATTATAACTTTGAGTTCTTCTCGTTTTCTAAAACAACAAAAGAAGGTTCCTTCTCTTTTGACACGGTAACAAAATCAAAATGCAATTTGCAGATTCAATAAATTAGAGATGTTGCTCAGGATTTGTTGCGAATTGGATCAAGTTTGAATAAATCACCCGAAAAAATAGCGATAGCAGTGAGCAGAACATATTCCGCTTGATGTAATTGCATTTTGGACAGAGAATGCGCAAAATCGAACATCAAATCAGCTAAAGGTCCAATGAATTCACGATATTGTTCACGATCGTAGCGCCATTGTTTTGTTTCATTTCCGAGGACTATTTTCTCATCAAACATATCATAACAACGTGATGTACGCAGTACAAGTACTTCCGTCTTGCAAGTCTATAAATGCCGTTCGCGTTATGAATCTTTTCATCAAAAAGGTTGAAAGGGACTTCTTATGTCATCTTTAATGATCGAAAAAAGAAGGCATTCAAAATTTGGACTAAACGTTTTTGCAAAACCTTAAAAAGCATTAACTCAAAAAAACATTAACAAAAATTTTATTGGGAAACTAATTCAGTCATGCCAACAGAATAGTAATTTTCCATATTTGGAATCTTTGAGAATCAGTAGCTCTTGTGTGACTTCCAAACTGCACTAACTGAAGATCAAAAAAACTTCTAACTTTGTGTAGAGTGCGCTTATCCTCATCGGAAAGTTTGCAAAAACCGGGTAAATGCATTGTGAATTGGTGAATCAACTGTAAGCTTAGAATTGTTAATTCAGCAAGCTGTTGGTAGGAATTCCCCATTTCATTACGCTCCTAGAAAAATCATTTTTTGTTTATTTTTGGAAATTCCCATTGTAACTTTAACCCCAAATTGCAACTTCATTTTTTCATCAGTTTTGAATAATTTGTCACTATTATTGCTAGAAATTCTCTCTTGTCGTGACTTTTCTTTTTTTTTTAACTTTTTCAACTGGATGAAATCCAAAAATCAAAGGAGTTACGCCATAGAGTTGTGAAATTGAAATGCTAAAGGCGCAATTTCAGTTATGTTTTCAAAAATTCTACTGAAATTACCGAAATTTTCATCAGTGTATCAGTGGATGGTGTGGCGAATTGTTGATCAATAGTCACAATTCGATTAATCAATTCTCTTGTTTCCACTGATAATGCTACACAATCATCTGATGATTCCGATGAGCTAACCGCTTGCTGCGGACTGGCACAATGCGCTTTGCGATGTTGCTCTAATACCGTGCGTAATTTCTGTTTAGCTTCACGTTTGATTCGGCATTGATCCTCCGGAATCACAACTAAAGGCACTCGCGAGTCAGCGCGTAATCCTGAATTTTTTTGAGATCCTAGTGGGGTGCAAACTAAAAATTAACACATGCAACAGCAGATCAAAAGCTGACTGATCTAGTGCAATTCAAGTGTATACGAGATTTTTGGAAAGAATGATATAAACAACAAATTTCAAACGTCATAAATTCCCAGTGAAGTAAATCTCAAGTTAAATATAATTGGGTATACGTGAGTAAGTCGGAAAAGAGAACAACAAAAATAGGTGACAAATTACTTAAATGTAACCAAAAGCAGTATAATCTTCACTTAAAACATGCAAATGTGTAAAGTATTTCGGATGAAAGTCTAATACTTCAATTTCCTGCTCCATGAACAAATTGTAGTAGAAGTATTCGACTGCCTGCAACGTGACCCTCTAAAAGGGAGTCAAGGATCCAAAGACAATTATATAGTGATCGTTTGTTAGGTTATCAGTTATTTACGGTGTTAAAAACAAAAAAGACAATTTTTTGCTTCATACTAATAATAACTAAATAAATGTAACAGAAGGCTTTGAAGGTCAATTAAAAAAATGGATGAGTGGAAACCTTAAAAAATCGATTGATATAGGAAATCTGCAAAAAGGGTTACACTTACGTTCAGGCCTCATCCCGATTTCCATACACTTTTTCAAACGACAATGTTGACATTTCCGCCGCATATACATATCAATATCGCATGACTCACCATATTTACAATGATAAATTGCTTTTCGAGTGACAGAACGTCGAAAAAATCCTGAGATTTTAAATTCCGTTTAAAAACACTTTCAGCTTAATTTCTATCTCAGAGATATTTTCATCTTCAAAAAGTATCGTCGCCGAAAAACGATAAGACATATAGAAAGAACGGTGAGGAAATAAGCAATGATTAAAACCTTTGCATCCTTCGCATGTGAGGGCGTTGTAGTGGTAACCAGATGCTTTATCACCGCAAACTAAGCAAAGCTCTTCGGTAACACTATGTACAACCATACCACTTGAAGAAGGCAAAGATGGAGAACGGACTGTTGGACAACTGCTACTACTAGGCCTTTTCTTAATTCGGTATTCATTTTCGCCATGAGTTTGCTAAAAAAAAAAAGACTATCTTTGTAAAAGCATACGCTAAAACACCCTCGCAATAATTATAAAAATAATTAAGTACAAAACTGTTTTACATATAGCCTCAATCAGATTTGGAATTTATTAGTTAAAATATCACACTCTTTAAAAGTATGAAAACATTTTTCATCATTCCAAATCCTTTTCCAAATGGAACAAAGTATGACAAAGTCACATTTAGAAGCATTCCTTTTTTTTCGAAAAACGATTTGAAATAGAAGTTTAAGAAATAAAAGTGCCGCTTTGAAAAAGTTTACTTTTCTTAAACAAATAGCGTTTTGAAAAGAATGGGTAAAGAGGACACTATAAATGAATATTTTCAGAATTTCAAGGCCAATAGTAATAAATTTCCACTGAAGGAACACTTCAATTCAGCTCGCTCCATCTCACAACAATTAATTATGTATTCATATTAAACTGTAGAAGTGTCGAGGGTATGGCAATAAATATTACACAGAGGACCATCTTAAGTTTTTTTTTCTATGCAGGAAGAAAGTAGGAGCAATCGGATATAACCAACTGGTACTTGCAGCTTTCGAATTCATGCAGAATGAATTAAGAAAGAGGCACTTGGCATGGTTAATGCAAATGTAAGGTAATATCAAGTAAGTTCTAATCATCATCTTTCCTGCAATAGTGTAATAAACAAGGGAGATGTGATGAATCTGTTCTTTCCTCCAGTTTCCGCCTAATCTTTATCGGATCTTCAAACTAAACTTTCGGGAAATAACTAAACGAGCGTTATCTTTTATAACTGCAGCAATAAAAGTGAAATAAGCTGTAGATATACCTGTTGTTGTTGTTGTTGTTGTTGTTGTGCTCCTGATATTGGCAAAGCAATCGTAGTACAATGAGTATTTCCATGGACAGCAGAATGAATCTGATGAAATCGTTGAACTGCCGCAGCACTTGGTGGTGGTGTTGAGAGGAAGGATGTAGCCGCCCAAAAACTGTCATCAATTTCGACATCTGCAACACGCTGAAATTAATTGCTGTTGTTGCTATAAAATGGATAAATTATCAGCGCATCATCAGTACACACCCGCAGACTTATTCACTTCAACTGACCTTCACCTCTTTTCCATCTTGGAAGAAGCCATATCGTAACTAAATAAAATTTTGTAAAGAATTCCTGAATTTATAAGATGATAGGATTTGCACAACATTAAAACTATAGCAATAATAATCCGACGGTCATATTAACATTGAAAGATACGTTGGCAAATGTTGGAGTGACAGATATTGTATTAACAATAAATAAAATATAAAATTGCAATAGTAAATTCCGATAAATGTGCAAAAAATTGTTGACAGAAAAACTATGCAAATCTGTCTGCAATAAAATCACTTAGTCGGTTTTAAATTCTAGAATTAGGAAAATATCATAAAATCTAAAACTGACCTGTACGATAATGATTCACCTGGGTGCAGAAAATTTCTTCTGATGTAACCAATGAATGTTGTTGTGGATTTTGATGATCGGTAAGAACCTGCGGCGGTTGCTGATCCTGTTGTTCGATTCCTAATGGTACCGCGGACACAAATGCTGTAAGTGGTATTGAGGTTGGAGAAGGTGAATTATGGGTTTGCTGTTGTTGTTCTTGCCGCTGCTGCTGTTGTTGAGAATCCGATACCCAACTTGTAAGGGGTGGCAACTCATGATATGTTACCGTCGCTGTGGTCATCGGGTCAGAAGGTCATCAATTTTTAGTACTGAAGTAAACACTGTGGAAGCCCGAGCAAGTTGGCAATTGTCACCTATTGCAGGTAAATTCTAGCGAAAATGGAGGTGCATGATTTGATATCGAAATGAGCGTCGAGAGCAGTCTCCTCCTCCTAGTCGTCCTCTTCCGTATACTGTCGCAATCATTCGCGCGACCTTGATGAGGAGCTGACCCTCTCCAGGCAGGTACCGACAATCTTTCAAGGTCTTCTCGATCATGCAATACCAACACGTGCTCCTCCGACTCCAACTCCCGGCCTGTTAATGCCGTCGTCTTCCATATCATCAAATCATTTTCCATCATCCATCCATATGCACAAAAACATATATATATATATATATATAAGAATCTGCGTTTTGTTTACTAGAAATCTTCTCTCCTGGAGTTTCTGTAATTCCTAGCCACTGTAGAAATCAGAATACGAAGAACAAGACGATAGTGTATGAGAGACTTATCAAGCAACTCAATTCCACTTCCAGTTTCGGTTTCGATCTCATGTTAAATCGAATATCGAAAGCGATGTCACCATGTGATTTTCGTTGAAATTACCGAAATCTCCAAGGATCGATATCCCTGATAACTTTTTGCTTGGTGGTTTAATATTTGAATAATCGCTTTTTCATTAACTTGCAAATAGCAATTACTTTTGTTTAAAGGATTGCCAACAACATATTAACTCCCTATTGAAAGGACGAAATCTGCGCATAGGGGCAGAATTTTAACAACAGCCTTTTAACGATTACCTGCCCAAGAGAACAGTACCTTTGAGAGGGAAAATGGGCACAAACCTGCAAATGCCGGAATAGTTCCCATGTTATTGAAAACTTCAAAAACTACCTGACTACCATTAGTATTCAAAGGAGACGGAATAAACCTAATGCTCAGAAAATTGCTAAAATCCATTACCATCAACCACTGTATGACACGCCGGTACAAAATCACCATACTGCTCAGCGATGTAGAACCTGTTTCGACAGCAACAACAGCCCTTGGTAAACAGAAGCTCTACAGCTAAGTCAAACCGTAGATCTTTTTTAAATTCTATAGTTCAAAAGAAAACCTGCTTCGATCTTAGGGTCAGGTTTTCTTGAAGGTCACCTCGTAGAAATTGTAATTTAAATTATTCCATATAATCAATCTACCAATTCATTACTATTTGAACACATTGTTTGAACTAGAGTGGAGTAACCGATACTATTTCATTACTTTATTTCATCACTCAATAAATGATTGAAAACAATTGAATTTCTTCCTAACTTTACAAAATAATTTCAAAAAAGGAAGCGAACAAACAAAGCCAAATAAATTAATAACAAAAAAAGCAAAATATGCAAATTGATGAATATCCTACACATACAATAAACGCATTGATTAATTCCGAAGACCTAACAAATTATTTAATGCCATGTAGCTACTGTGAAGAATAATACAACCTGTATAAAGACATTCACCATTCAAAAAAAAAAAACAACAGAGATAAGATTATGCGAAACAATGGTCAATGTCTAACTTCACCGAAAAAAGGTCTTTCATCTCCTTACCTACTAGCAATTTATAAATTTTTGCACTATGCAAAGCTGATCAAAATTGCTCTCATTTACTACTCACCCAAGCAAGGACACAACCAATGCAGCAGTAGTGTACTTATGAAAAAAAGTAATCCTCGTGACTGAAACATCCAGGAGTAGAAGAGAAAAAAACGTCAAAACAAAGACTAATATTACAAATTGGAAAAATACTATGCAGTCATAAATAAATAAACCAAATCAATATTTGCTTTAAAAGAATTCAAGAAGCAAGATCCAGTGATTGTAGAAAAAGAGAAGAATTGAATTCGCTGTAAGTAGTAAACCGTACGCTAACTGAACAAACAAACGCTCGAATTCAAAAATGTTTAAAGTTCAAAAATGACATAGCTCCTAGCACTATAGACAATCTTGAACGGTGCAAGGGCTCCAATACGACGTCCATTCAGTACATCCAAAATTACATCACATAACGATTCACGCTCCCGATTGGTGGGATCTTGTAAATCCCATATTGCTCGATAGCTACATTCCGACCTGCAATTAATACAAAACATCGCTAGCTTTCTCGGCACATGTTCGAAACACTATTGGGAAAAACTTCCCATGATGAAGCCGACTAATACTGCTATTAATCATCATATACCGGTATTTAAGTTCTAATTTCCTTTTTATACTCACTTTAAACTTGAAATTTTGCACCGATTTCACACATCCTATTATGACATTTACTTTTATTTCATGTGAAAGCACCTAAGCTTACAATCTACTGGAATGTTTGCATGGGATCGAAAAAAAGCGTATAAAGAGAATTAAGCATAAAAATGAATTAAATTAGAAAAATAAACTTGTAAAACTACATTTTGGCAAACTCTTGAATCATTTCACAATTACAAAAAGCTTCGACTATGTAAAAAATCTACTTATTCTGCGGATCCCAATATTTATAAAGTATTAAAGATTGTTTTGGAAATGCAAGAGAAAATGAAAACTAACACTGTCACATGTGAATCACACCAATTTGGCTGAAAAATGTAATAGTCGATACCCATTTCTTTCAAAGTATCGTAAACTTCTCTTAAAGGTTTCCGGCTAAATAACGAGTAGACCTTAAGCGTCCGAGATCTAAAAATTTAGATTTGAAATTATGGTAAAAATAATTTATTAAAACTATTCCAGCATTTATGCAATTTTACAACCAACTACCCTTTTTAGTTTTTTTTTTAAAAAAGGGAGAAGCTCTTTGGTGTCTTGAAATTCATACATAAGTAAAATGTAAAAGTACGTATTACGCACTTCTGCATTTAAACCCATTGATGAAAACGATATATGAAAGCAAAGGAATTCTCGTAGAAAGGAACTCTAATTTGCTTGCTGTAGAACCAGCCAAAGAAATTCCTAATTTTGTTATATGAACTAACTTCTAAAAAATTACAAATTAAAGGGCTAGAAAAAGGACAAAATTCGAACGAGTGAGAAGATCATGGTTAGCTCTCTTAAAGTTTAGGTCTTTAACTGCAAAAGCATGACCAAATCCACCCAGACTTCAGTACTTCTAACAACAAGTAATACCTCAATCCAGCATCTTCATAATGAGGATGGTTCACGATCGGTCTTCCGGTAGACAATTTGACATTAGCCATAACTGACATAGGACCAGCAAAAACAGAATCTGCAAGTTGTCTCACAAAAACATGATGAATAATAGAAAATCTTAGATTAAAATCATGACCGAGGATCCTGAAAATTCTTTGGGTATTTCAAAAAAAAAAAAAACTTACTTCAAACATTTCCTCTACAGAAAATATATACCTGATTTTGTTTTACGAGATATCCAATCAAAAAGTGCTTCTTGGTCAGGATTACTATATTCTCCCTGAATTTCCCACTGTTTTTGAATATTGATTACTCCCTGATAAGCCATAGCTGCTAATAATACAACAACTAAAATTCGATGCATCCATCCTGACATATTGAAATGCACAGCGTGTACAACGAACTGAAACATTACAAAAAACAGAAATAACTTTAAGACTATAAGGTAGATGCACTCTTCATGATCTATTATGCCTACTAGTTGGTTCATTCGTAGTTTAATCTGACGTTGGGAAGATCAATACAAAAAAGACTATCCGAAAATGAAAAAGTTTTGAAGTCAGCAAGCAATCTAAACATTTTTATGATTTTATATAACATCGGAAGTATTATAAAAACTAGATCTACCTCATAATTAACTAGAACTGTAATAATAATACATAAATGAGGGGTCATGAATAATTTTAACCGCATGATAAGGCAGGCCATGATGATGAAACAAATACACTGGATAACATTGTAAATGATCTGAAATATGAACAAAGTAAGGAAAGTTTTTCACGACTTTTGACACATTTGAAATCCTCTTCTTGAATTCCCAACATATGTCTGTCATTTGAAAACCAAAGACTCTACGCTTCACCGCTTCACCACCCAGAAGTGAACTTACTGTAAAACAATCTCTAGGTTAATATACGCTGTAGTAGTGGACATGTAGTCATCCAAATTTGAATGATGAAAAGATCTTAGAGATGAATGAATTAAGACTTCCGTTGAAGAATATTTCGCTTTTAACTGAAAGAAGTACCTCCGCACATGGTTTGTTTCGAATTTTATCCCGGTACGTCAATGGCTCATACTGCACAAAAAACATGAAAACGAGTAAAACTGATAAAGCTGCAGCTGGCAACATAAGAGTTCTCATAAGATCTGTCAGATCCTGCAAATGTTCGCTTTTTGGAAATGATCAAAGCCATCCCGGAGATACCATCTTACTTATTTGACAAGCAGAGATGGCAATGTTGATTTGATATGGCTATGATTTTCTAAAACTAAGTCTTCTACGCTATCTATAAATTTCAGAAAGTTGTACAAAGCCTTCCAGAAAATTCCAACTGACCACCTGTTTCGAAATTGCTATTATAAGCATTCATTATTAAAACATTTACGATAATCTATCGTTGCACTTTCATAGTTTACCTCGCTTCCAATAAAGTCGAATTCTTTAGCGCATGTGTATAAACGTGTATGAAAATTTGCAAACGACGTAAATTTGGCACGAAGAAGATCCATTATATGGGCCTGAAACTATACAAATCCAGAATGAAAAAATCTCTTTTTTCCCATACAACCTAACACCAGATAGGAATTCAAAAACCTTTTCAAGATGGCTTTTTCTTCAAAGCAGTTCAGAATTATAAGTAAGAAGAAAAGAGAAACTTACATCATCTTCCACATGCATCAGGTGACTTATAATTAATTTGATACCTACAGTACCAGCAATATACAGTGTGCTATTCACAACTATATACAATAGCCGATTGATGATACGATATAAGTAGCGATCCAGAGATAAAATGATCTGCAACAAACAAGTGAATTTTTAGGTTTTTAAATTCAAACCGATTTCGAGTAAGACAACTGAAACTTTGAAATCCGAAATTCCTTAAATTTAGCACTTAGAAATGAATGATCGGTAAATAAAGAAGAGACCTACCCACAAGGTAATAATGCTGGATAAATAGAATGATGTAAGCAGCATTTCATTACCGAATAGCAGCATAAATGAAGTAAAAAATGCAATCTGTAATCAGTCGCTATATTCAAACATATCTGGCATAAGAATACCAACTAGACTAACTGAAAATTTTGAATGCAAAGAACTTTTGCAGAAATTTATAGCTTTTAATAAAACATACCGCATGACCGTATACAATAGTATTCATGGTCTTGACTGGAACAAAATCAAGGATAAAAGTGGCGAAAATTGATCCCAGCTGAGTGGTGAGTGCAAATGCGGAGAACTATAATTAAAGATGTTTAATAAAAAAACAAAAATCATAAATCCTGAGAACCTTCTAGAAGCGTCTTCATATCAGCGTAACATATACCTGCCAAAAAAGCATAAATATAGTTGTGAGATAAGCGATGAGAATAGACCACAAGAATCCATTTTTAATATATCTAAAAATCAGCCAGTAATTTACCATATGTGCATTTTAACGCACCGCATTTGTAATAGGATTTCAACAGTCATTTAAAATGATATACTCCGAACTGCAGAATTTAAGCATATGGTTAAATTTACTATAAATATCAAATTGTTACCTTAGTACATAAGTGATAACAAGTATCTGGGCTAGAAAGACGGGGTAGCCAAAGGATTCGCGAAGTGGAGGAGTCCACTGTACTCTCGTGGCTTGTCCATGATTGAAAAAAAAACAACAGACTGCAAGAATGCCACCTAATACAGTGTCACTGAAATTAAATACATATTTATTATCCTTGAGATACTTTTTTTTTACTTTCGGAAAAATCACTGTTAGAGAAAGCTTGTCTTAATTGTTGAATATCGGTCCGAATACATGTCGAAAATGAAAAAAAAAGAGCATGCAAAAACATAGTGAAGTTAGATCTAGTATCCAAAGAACATTACGCAATCGAGTAAAACTAATTACCTCTATTACTGATAATTCATTCTGTAGTCTCGAAAAGTTAAACACTAATATTTAATCTTTGATGGTACGCTGTATGCATAAATTCAGAGATTTCCTTATGCATGGTTCCGCTCAATGCTGCTTACGTCACCGCATGAAATTTTTGTATTTGCCTTTCCCTTATATGGACTTTTTTCATATCTCAAACGAACTTCTAAATCCAACCATTATAAAATATTGGACAATCAGGTGTTTTCAACTCAGTATGTTCCATTGAAAGGAAATCTCAAGAACATACTCATAGTAGTAGCTTGGTTAAATTGTACTGTCAGAAGAAAATGCATGCTGAGGTTTTCACAAAGAAGTTATTGATTTGCAGCATCAACAACTTCATTATACGATCTTGATAATACTTTTGCTTCAAGATTTTTCTCAAAATCGATGGCGAGTGTTAGATAAAGCTGCTCTACATTCGATCACTGCTTCGCAAATTATGGATACCCTTCCGGAATACAAAATGCAAATGACTATGTTATCCTTAAGAACTCACAATCGAAGGAGCAGTGCAGGTCTTATGATAATACACGTTCTTAAAGTCACCCTTCAATCTTTGCAATTATTTTAAAGTGACTGGAGAAACTCATGAAAATTCTTTTTTAATCTTGAAGAGTTCAGCGGAAGAGTAAATAATGAGTGTCAAGGGTTCCAGATCGATTATTCAGCGGAAGAGTAAATAATGAGTGTCAAGGGTTCCAGATCGATTACTGAGGGATGTTTCAAATCCCTCCCCTTCGTTTCTAATTTCTAAAAGAAGTCAATATTCACTTGGACAACTTCAAAAAACACATCAATATCTCAACCGATTCCTTAGTGAATACGATATAGGAATCATTACACCCTTCTTCATTATTGATCCTGTCAGTCTCAATATAAGCCAACAAACCAATCCACAACAAAGCCTAGAACTACGTAGTGGTTCTGTAGAACTATTCATTCATATTGAGACTGTTCTATGAACATCACATCACTCTTAGGATATTAGAAAAGATTTATTTCCAGCTAGCTATCGTGATTTGCAATCGATGTAGTAACCAATTTGACACTACCATAACGACTGTCATTTGATTCACAGCCAAAACAAGGTTTTCTGGATCAATTATACTTAGTTTATTCCAAGTTAGGTAGCATTGTCAATATTATTGATACGCAGTCAAACAAAGGTACTTCACAATTATCCTGTCGACAATGATATGGTGTTTATGGTCTAAAAAAACTTCGCGTCAGTATTTCTCTGTGACGGCTGTCTTTCAATGTATATAGTAATAGGTACCTAGATCAACTCACATTCCATCTTATGTTTTTAACCGTCTTGATTTCATTTTCTTCTCGATGCATCATGGCTTTCTACATACTGGAAGATGCTATACTGTCTCTATTTCATGGTATCGAAAAATTTTATGCAATTATTTTGCCAAGATGGTTGCGTTTCGATATATATATATATATATATATATTGTTTCCTTGGTTCATTTGTGCTGCTTATGTCTTGACGGCTTTAATAATAATATTTACGTTGTCTCATCAATTTTTTATCTTTGCTTAATCGGTCCACATCTTTTTATCCTTCCTTCTTTCTCACTACGAGACACTTCCATATCCACACACTCAAAGGTAATCCTTCTATATCTCTCACCAACAGTAATGGCAATCTGACCTGAGCAAAACTCCAAATAAAAATATCGTTGAAGCTACCGTGCTCGCCAAGGCGAAAACCATGGTGATATAAAAATAATGCTCATTACCGATTCCTGAAGTTTTAATTGGATCAAGAAACCGAAATAAAGGTAAATATACAATGCTTATTTACTGTACGTGTTCCTACTTAAATCTGTGAAACTGCTAATGTTTAGGACAAGAATATGGCAACAAAGACAGCATAAAATGATTACATTAAAAATAAATCATGTTTTTAGGAAATTAACCTTCACAGCTGATCGCAGGTGGCAGCTGGTCACCCCGTTTGACTTGCCAGCATTGTTCCAATACCCAGTGATTTTCATTAGCTATTTTCTTGAATAATTTGAAAGCTATACCTAAAATTACCTGAAAAGTAATAAATGGCAATTAAAAAGTCGGTATTAGTCTAACCATCATTAATGTTTCGCAACTTGAAAGTTTTGATTTTCCCGAAAATCTTCACCAAATTCGAATCCAGTGTCTCTTTCTCAACTTCAATTTAGCAATTTCGGTAAATCATCTGCCAATAAGCACAAGCAAATATTGCTGCTAATAACTGACCATTTACTAATCATCCTAAGCAAATATTCTTCACTTTATCCCGCCAACTAGTAGTCCAACAGTAGTAAATCGGACTGAACATTAAAACATTGAAAGAACTGAATTTACCTCAGGATAAAGGTTGAAACGCTTCAATGTATTAATAGTATGACCATATTCTGTTACGTTATCGTTCGTTATTTGATTCAGCGTTTCCAAAAAAGATGGTTCACTGATCAGCTTTTTATAAAATGAATAGTATAATCCCTAAAATAGATTAAAGTAAACGAAATGGCAGAGCATCAGTGTACAGTTGTTACAGCCTTTCTTACCACCCTAGTACTAAAAGCGAGCTTTATTGTAATCTATCTCTCTGCAGAATCAATTTTATGTTCTAAAACTTCTGGGAGTGAATGGTGCTTACAAACGAAGTGCATTACTACGTATATCCATGCAGCTGCAACTTTACTATATATCTGTTATGGAACTTCCCGCAATCCTCGTCATGATACAATGACTTATTCATTTACTGTAAAAACAAAGATTCTAGAATTTATTGTACGCATCCATCATCAAGACTACCCGCTGTCTGGAGTTAGACAGACAGACTATTACTTGGTTGATTCCAAATAGCCTGTAGTCTTGATGATAAGAAACGGTTTTTGTATGAACCAATCTTCTCTCTAGTAACCTTCACATTATCACAAACAGTACAATAATTATTCGATGAGAGATAAAATTAAAACTTTCAAATCGTATTGCTAATAAAACGGAGTTCATTTCTAATACAACCTATATCAATTATGAACATATTTTTGTGTCCGTTTGCTATTTTGATATGCATATCACTCTACTCAACCGCTGTGGATGAAACGGAAGCAGTACTTGATGAAAAGTTATACTGGAAGGCTGAACCTGTTCCGAAAGTTAAAATTAACGGGAGGCTACCAATATTTCCTTTTCAAAATTTCAGATATAATGAAATATTTTTATCAAAATGAACACGATCACATACTTTGCAATAAGTACTGCTACAGTTATACAGATTCAAATACAAGAAATTCAAATATACAGAAAATTTTTTCCAAATACTTTTTCATTTTTTTCTTGGAAAAAACTGAAAACATTACGAAATTGGAAAACAAAAGACAAAAATAAATGGTAATCTGGAACTAAAGATAATGAACATTTTTCTCTCAATTCCAAATATGCACTTCCTGTTGTTGGTTGTAATTTATCGCTCATACTTCCTAAACCTCTTTATCATTTATAATTCACAATTTTGCAAATCTATTCGTAACAGTGCCTTATTTCCCTAGTAGATCTTCGATTTTTTTTTATATTACTGATAGTAAAAACGGCCGTCGTGGCAATGTCAATACGAGTACGACAGAAAAAGAAAACGAACATGAAGTAACTTTCTCTCGTAGGTTGATGTAAAACAAGCATAAGATGGGAAAGGAAAATAACTGGTTAAGCTGCTTTAATTTCAAATTCAAATTTGCATCTGGTTTTACTAGTATATCAGACATCTTATTCCAAGTCTTCATTTTCATTCCGACTCTTATTTTGGTTCTAGTGTGACAGATACGCAATAACTGTTTTCTACCTTTCAAATAAAAGATACTTTGAGTCATCTCAGTCTCGTTTGTCCGTGTCTTAATGTATTAAATAGTCACAAATTCAATTTAAGGGACAACATTAGACAGTCAGAGATTCGATTCCATTTGCAAATCCATTTACCTTTTGAAAAATTCCTTCAAAAGTGATTCACCCCTTTCTGAATCCTTCTAGCATTGTCTTCACCTTTTCACTGATTAATTTACCGGTGATGCCGATGACCCAGTATTGAATAATTTCATCTAGGAAGCCAAATTTCATTTCACAATGGCACTATACCATGTCATTCTTTTTTAACTTACAGTTAGTATAGCAGCAAATTTACAAATGCAAAAACGGCCATTTTAAGTCAAGTAAATCATCGGACAATTACTAACTAGTAATGTATATAATGTACTTTCTTCTATAAGCAAAATAAGCCGTATCTGTTGATTCGAATTTCAACCTACTTAAATATACTATATTCTAAGTAAACATCACTAAATTTTGTCACATTACGATTCATGTGTGATGCCGCTGTTACGAAAATCCCTTCTGAGCTGATATCAAACTACTGTTTACTATTGAAAGCCTTCTTTTAAAATGTTTAAAGTTGCTGTTTGAAGTCTTTTTTTTCAAGCACATTCAAGTGTAGAATTCGAAACAATCGATATCTGAATTCCAACCACTAATTCTTCTAACACATTACATCGATAAAAACAGAGTTACGAACTGAACCCTCCATAAAGTCCAAACAGAATGATTAAAACAATCTCCAATACAAGGATTGATCAAGGTTATGACCTATAGAACAGTCCTCTAAAATCACCCTCCTATTTATTCAACTTTTAAACAATAAATGAGAGAAATTTAGGAAAAATAACAAGAGTATGCGACACATCAATCATCGTTGTTCGTATTCCATTCGTTGTTGCGATGACGGGAAAAACAACAGTAGACACTTTCCGATAAGGATCTCTTCGTTTTCAGAACAATTTTATCTCTCATCATCATCAATATTTCGATCAGTGCTCAACAGGAAAATATGGGAAAGAAAATGTATGGATAAGCTGAGAGAATGAAGTTAGAAATGGAAAGGAAACAATTTACTGTTGGTATTGCCAGAGTATGTATCAGGCAAGGTTGGGTTTGATATGTAGAGGGGAGCGAATGCACTAAATAATGTACCACGACTGCACATTATTTTTTAAAGATTTGAGAGTGTCAACAGTGTAGAGCAAGATGTAAAGGTTGGGATGGCAGCGGGTTTGCCAATGTTACAGCACGGAAAAAGAACTCAATTGGATGCCGCACAACCATAACTGTCAACAATACCAGCTATCATTTTATCGAAGGAACATGCTTTCTCTTTTCTTTGTTCGACATTCACGACTATCATCAAACACCCTTTCTGATAGATAATTTCTTTAATGTATACCATCATCAACCCCTCCGAAATACTATTTTTAAACATTTTTACTAGTACCTCCCTCTATTCCATCACCATGAAAACTACTATTACTATTTCGACACGAAAACAAACATGTCTTTCACTACTGTTATTACCTTTGTTATTGCTACTCTTTTACTCCCAAAGATGTCCTTACTCTTTTTCTTTCTCGTCTTACTTCTTCACCTAATATGAAAGATTTTCAAACCACTTCTAATAAGTAAACTGCAAAAAGTTCCTCAATAATTAGAAGTATCATGAATATTTCTGCAATTCTGTTTCCGTTATGAAACATTCACAAAGACTAATGACTAAATCAACACTATCCCATTCTACCACTCAAAATTATCACTGACAGAAATAACAGCTTTATTACGCAATATACGGTTCATGAAACACTGAAATTTAGAAATTTATCATTTACCACTAATTCAATCCCTCCTTCAGTTATCCTTTCCTACATATCTGTTTTTTTCACATCCCTGCATTACTTATTCATCCGCTTACTTCTTCCCAAATAAGTAATCCTTCCTAATCTTTCATGCACTTTCATTTTTTTTCTAGTGAAAAATTTGATAAGTGCATTAGTTGAACTGTTTGCATGATTAATTTAAATGCATGGAAAAGTTTCCCTAACTTCCGAAATGGGATTACTGCAACATGTCTTAAAATACTAGTTCTGGGAAAATAACAAACACGAGCAGATACTCAAGGCTTCAAAAGTACAAAAAAAGCGCACAAAATCTCGAAATCTCGAAAAAAAATTCTAATCTATTGCTAGTTTTAAATTATACTTTCCATTTTCACCAACTTTTTCCTATTACGCTAAGAGACTTTCTTAATGATGATTGGAACCGTAATGTACAGCAGCGTTTGTTTCAATAAAATATGTGAATCAACACAACCACTGTTAAGTTTGACACCTGTATCCAAAAATATATCCAATTTCATCTCTTCAATATAAAATTCATTTGTCAAAGCATCAAAACAATTCCTGTCATTCAGTCGTATATCTTCCCACTTATTTATGAACTATCACTGACAATATTGAAATTTGAAAAGAGTTACATCGTTTATAGTACTAAATCGCAATTTCATCAAATGCACGTTCAAAATGATAACAGCACGCTCCGCAAAGAAGCAAATATTGAATGAGTAATACACTAAATCGTTTAAATCATATTTACTACTTCCGTATCCGCTAAATTGCTTACATTTGTCTTTGTTTTTACTTAATCACTTTTCCTACATCTACTTTCTAATTTAGAACTTCATCTATATACCTCCTCTAACATCAATTCTACGATTTTTTGGACTTTTCCAGCTTAGAATGACTTCGAAATTAAGAGTAGTCTTTGTTTGTTTTGTTCAGACCTCTCCTTTTGAAATGTCTGTTTCCGATTGTTCCACTTCACTTTTTAATGTTTACGATTTAGCAACTATTTATTCAACATATTATTAGTGTTATCAGAAATAATCTGAAAGAACCAACCATTTCTGTCCGATAAGCCATTTCACGTTCAAAATCGGCCAAATGAGAAAAATGTCGATCATTTTCGAATAGAGTGCTGATATGTGAATAATTTAGTACTGCCGGTATAAGTGCTGAAATTAAGTTTTAAAAATTTGAAAAACTTGAAAATTTAGCAAAAACAGTTACGACCTCAAAAGAAACCAATAAAATGTAACCAGGTTATCAATCTCTTCCAGATTCTCTTCTCCGCATCAATAAATTCTTTCACTTACTATCGCCATTCATGATAGAAAAAACAATTTTTTTTTATTAGAAATGAAGAAGATTAGAAGAGGCTTAATAAAATGTCCCGAACATCGCTGTAGTTATCAACTTACTGTATAATATACACGCACACCTTTCCATATCTAATAGAAATAATTCTGGGCAGACTGGAATTTACAGCTTTCATTCATCCTAAGTATTTTTCACGAACGAATGACTATCCATCTT
The DNA here is from genome assembly GCF_000183805.2 of Loa loa. Taxonomy (NCBI): domain Eukaryota; kingdom Metazoa; phylum Nematoda; class Chromadorea; order Rhabditida; family Onchocercidae; genus Loa; species Loa loa. Next base: position 111,332 of record NW_018108203.1, read on the forward strand.
ATTATTTTATAAGACATCAAAATATTTACTTGCCAATATCACTCTGAGGTGATAAGTGGTAGCAAAAAAAAAACGAGGCCAAGGTCATTGTAGTTCGCGATACCTTTGCAACCAGCACCTTTTATGATACACATTAACTTTTTCAGTACAGTTGAGCCTACTCATGATGATTTTCTTCCTTCTCAGATAACTTTTTCAGAAGAAACTATCCGCAACTCACGACTTCCTTCATTTCTTTCTGAATGTTATTGGTGCTAAACTTTTTTCACCTAAAGCTGTAATTTCCGTTATTTCAAAACTATATCAGGTATAGAAAAAAGTACACTTCCAATCGCTGATTGTCGATAATATGTTATTAAGCTTCTCCATAAGTTCTCGCTCCGTTAAATCAATAAAATTTCACTTTCTTATTAAATTGCCGTGACGGCCAACCGTAATTACAACCGCTCTTCAATAGCTAATTTCTCCAATCTTTCCCATTTAAGTCACTTATGACTCGTGTATTATTAAAGATTAGCTACTTTCAGAATCGGAAATTTCTTTGAATTTTGGACAAAATAATTCAAAAACAATTCACATAAACATTCTATGTGGATATTTCTTTACCAGAATTCGCTGAGCATGTTTACTTGCGCCTTTGAGATTTGCTATTTCTAAGAAAGCAAAAAGTCCTCCAAGCAGCTATACACTTTGCAGGTACGTCCAGTTAGAAAAAAAAAATGAAAACCGCCTTTTAGAAAGTAAGAAGTCAACATCTTACTACTAAGCTACTCTCGAAGTGAAAAAGACGCTTGGTTTAAGTTACAACAGCATTTTCTTCTACCTCAGTCCTCTTTGTAATGTTTGAAATCTTTAACGGCATAAAAAATTTTTCATTCACAATTTCTTTCAGTTTTCGTTTTTTACTTTTAACATTAAAATAGTGAAAAATATTACGGCTTCACATTGTAATATTAGCCCATCATCTACTGATCTGCTTCATTTTGAAATTCAAAAATTTGAAATATCTTAATTTCTACACTAAATCTTTAACAGCATAAAATGAATCTGTCGATCGATTAACTCAATGTTTCAATGGTTCTAAGACGCCACTCACTCCTGCAGGAGAGAGTTGAGTGAGTATTTTAATATTTTATAAGTCAAAATGGTGGGATGAATTTATCGGTCTCTTTGAAAATTTTCAGTATCATCTAACACTGTATGGAAGTCAACAGCAGAATCATCACTTTCTACGTCTTTTGGACGATCGATTTCTGGGGTATGTTATACTATTGTGTGTAATTTAAATATTTCTCAAGAAATTCTATCAGGGTTGTAGGGCAGTGTCATTTAAAATGCAACAAAATAAATGTACAAAAACTCCATGAAACCAAAAAATTTCATCATAAAAGATCAAGCAGTCGAATCATCAGCAATTAAACAAATGAAATTAAGTGGAATAGCTTGACAGTAAAAATCTCTTTATCCAGAATGCAGTGAAAGTGCACTTAGAAGGAAGTATAAGAAAATGCATACTTAACATCTAAAATTACTAGGAAATTAAATGCGGAACATTCCAGAGTAGCATTAAACCACTACAATGAGTAGTAGGTAATCTATTTCAGTAACTGGATGGTAAAATTTGAGAAGCTAGGAAAATCTTCGGAACATGTATTTGTTTCCAAATCAGCAAACTATATCTTTTTTTCAAAACAGTAGAGCATATTTTATACTTTTTAATGAAGGAAAAGGAAGCACTGCGTAATTTGAAATGAAAATAATAGTCATAGTGGGAAGCACATATTTGGCGTATCCTCTTCCGAATAACATCAGATAAACTCAGTTTTATGGGAGATTCTGACATATGCGTCACTTCCTCAAATCAGTTTATTATACTTGTTAAAACTGCAGCATCAAGTGCAAAAAATGGCCGTGCTCAACAGATTTCTTCCAAATAGAAAGTAAAAACAAAGTGAAAAGTATGATATAGTTAGATTCCAAGACTTAAGGAAAATGAGCAAAGCAACACAAAAAAAGAAAACTGAAAATTAAAGGCCAATCTTTCAAATAAAAAGAAAGTAAATAAAGAGCAAAATACCCACAAACAACTTAAACACTTAGATGGCATTTCTGTGTACAAATTAAATCCTTCGTTACTTCATTTGCAGTGGCAACAGCCTCAGGAGTTGAGAACATTTTGAAGGAGGAACAGCTGAACAACGGTACAATTATCAGTTCGTCGAATTTGATCTTCCATTTGTTAAATAACTTGAGCAGTACAGAAAGTGCAGTGTTGGATAGGTATCTATGTGAAAAGAATTACGCTTCGCTCAAAATCATGATTGATCGTAAACGAGCTGAAGTAAGTTAGCAATGAAGAAATTTTGTCAATAATTATTTTTAAGACTACATAGAGTAGGATGGAGAAGAAAGGCTTTTACTTTTACTTTTGCTTTGTTCCAACTTGTGCCACGGCAAAAGCACTTCCATCCCTTCTTCCTATTATTTATTGTTTCAAATTGCGCCACGAAAAAGTACCTCATCCCTTAATTCTCGTTATTTTTAACAAAGAATTCGTTAACCCTAACCTTCTTAATATAAACACACACCTGCAAAAATATTTCAAATACAGTTACTTCAATTACATATCATGAAGATGTATGCGTATTACTAAAGTTAAGAATTCGGCACCTTCCTTTCGCTATTTAAGTTGTTTTAAAAATTTCATAGTTGGTTAGCTTCAGTATAACTATATAAACAACCAGAAAATCCTTTACAAAATTATCGTCGATGCAATCAAATCAAGAAATTAATTCCATATTTGAATTTGCAGTTGTTTCAAATAAAAGATAAACCTCTGAAGAGTTTCGTAGATATTCCACAAAGAGTTCCGGAAAATTTTGGTGCTGACATTGTCGAGGTCTTCTTAAACGCAACTGTACCATTGAATTTTACGCAAGAACAATTTAAATATGCTGAAGCATACCGGGTAAATCTCATCATTTTTTCCCTGTCTCTAAATTCCTAAACTTTTACTCTTTAATCATTCCTGTTTATTGCCTTAACACTTCCCTATACTGTTTTACACTGAATCAATGATCTCAATTTCAGAATGCCACTATATATAGCATTATTCGTGCCCTGTGGAATACGAAAGTTGAGCAAGATTTACCACAGATCGACCAATATGCTATTCTAGAATATTACAACGAGAAACGTGCGCAGAAAAAAGCGGAAGAAAATATATTGATTTGGCTGTGGAATATAATCAGGAAGCTGTTTGAGTAAGTCACTTTAGAAATTCGCTTAAAAATTCTGGGGAACAATTAGAAAAAAAACGTCCCAATAATAGCAACAATCACAAAAGTGATTTTTATTCCTGAACATCCATTCAAAATTCACCTACCTAATGAACAGAAAAGTGTCATCTAATAATAGTATATTAAATCTTTATAGGCCCAAATACTAAATCGTAATAACATGCAATACCACTAATCTATTCATTTGCCTCTAGTGCGAGTTTCAGTTACGACCAGTACACTTTGGCGGTGCTGTAAATCATAAGCCTCCCTCATCAGTCTCATCTAATTTAATGTCCTCCTGATTCCCCTCATCAAATTTGACTCATATCTCCATCTTCGTACATAGAATGAAATAAAGTACGAAGTTTATAGTGCCACTCACTAATCATCGTATTCAGTCTATTCAGCGGTTCGATCTTTGATAGGACTTCTTTAGCCAAATAATAATTAAAAGAAAAAAAAAACTATGCCACAATCAAATTTGCTTCTTTTTTGCTTGGAACTTCCAGAAATATGCTCGTCTTATTTCCAATCGTTCTAATACTAACTGCAATACAATACTCAAACAAAAAGACATACTTCATTCTTTCCAGTGGAAAGAACGATAAATTTGAATGTTATGCAAATGAGCCTAAATGTGTTCGAGCAGTGCTAGATCGCTGTGGTGCGACAGAATTAGAACACTTGCAGCAGGCCACCGATAATGAACCCATGCTTATTAATGATTTTATCAAAAATAAACTAGACGATGACTTAGAGATGTACATGGAATATGACAAATGGAATAATGCTAATGATGTGCCCGGAGCTCTCAAAGAAATAATCCATAGCTTAACCCAAGCACAAAAAAGGTTACCCCACTCCATAATCAATTTTAACAAAATCTTTGAAATTCAAGTAAACCTGAAGTGCCTAAAGAGAAACAAGTACCAAAACAACATAACTGCAACACCTTACTGCAATTACTTTAGACCTATTTATATAACAGGAGAAATGATTTTACGTCTATTACTTATTGACATATATACAATTCCTGGAAAAAAACAAAACATTTCAGGGCAATGGAAAAATTAAGAAGACTTGAGCTAACTGATAAAATCAAGGACTTCTATCGCGAAAACATCGAAAAAACAAGTTTACCAAAGCAGCAGGTTGATGCATCACCTATTTTCTGATTAAATTTTGCTCAAATTCATTAAACTAGAAGAAATACTTTAGAATCAGGAGTAAAAATTCAGGAAATCGAACTATTCTTCCGGCGGATGAATACGACTTTTGCTGGATGCTACAATCCAAATATCAAAAAAGCAAAAGAAAGGCAGGTGTTTCCTCTGACTAATTAAGAATCTTCAGTTTGAACCTGCAAAATGACAGCTCAAAGAGAAGATTCTAGATGTACAATGTGCCGAACTTTGTTCATTTCGAGATTTTTTACGATTATTTTTGCTAAAAACTATGCATTCAAAACTTTCGGACCATAAATAGTGCTACTTGGAGCCACTAATCAATACTCAGTTTTATAGGATAGCTTTCTCATTTTTTAAAAGGAAAGATCGGAATAGAAATCCTTCCCTATGGTGATGTGCGCTTTGCTACTGTCAAGTAAGACGATAATCTACCGTATTGGAAAAATTGGTTTTCAGATACGAAAGTTAACGCTGAAGTCGTCGTGAAATCTAACCTTGTCAATGATACCATTGTTTAATATTACCATTGTATGCAGTAAAGTATTAATATTACCATTGTATGCAGTGTATGCAGTAAAGTGTA
>NW_018108203.1:116699-125256 GCF_000183805.2 Loa loa
AACTTTGTTCATTTCGAGATTTTTTACGATTATTTTTGCTAAAAACTATGCATTCAAAACTTTCGGACCATAAATAGTGCTACTTGGAGCCACTAATCAATACTCAGTTTTATAGGATAGCTTTCTCATTTTTTTAAAAGGAAAGATCGGAATAGAAATCCTTCCCTATGGTGATGTGCGCTTTGCTACTGTCAAGTAAGACGATAATCTACCGTATTGGAAAAATTGGTTTTCAGATACGAAAGTTAACGCTGAAGTCGTCGTGAAATCTAACCTTGTCAATGATACCATTGTTTAATATTACCATTGTATGCAGTAAAGTATTAATATTACCATTGTATGCAGTGTATGCAGTAAAGTGTATGCAGTAAAACAAATGCAGTAAAGTACAAAAGTATTTACTGCATTTGTTAACGTACACAGTAATTGTTAACGTCTGCATAAACATGAAAAACTACCATCATTGTTTATCTAAATGCAGCCTACCGTAAAAGTTAACCAAAAAGAAAGTAAAATTTTCAAGCGCAGTGATCCACGAAAGTTGTAAAAACCTTATAACTAAAAAATGCTGAATTCTTCCTCAAATTAGATTTCTATCGACAAAACACCACTGTTAAGTGTTTAACTGCTTATCAAATTCTCAAAAGACATACAACAAATACAGACATAATAAAAAAAATTTATGGAGAAAAATAGACGTAAGCTTTTCAATATAACTTCAAAAAATGGCCAGATGTTTATAAAGTTTAGGCGAATATGTAAGAGCGATGAACAACAAAGCACTTACATATGACTTACACAAGGTGTCCTCTAATTACTCATACTTACAATAGCATCGTATGAATGTTTCCAAATTTAAAAGTTACACTATGCAAGCAACTGTGAATGACTGAAGTATAGCCCATCTTGATCAATATCAACTTGGCACCTACTGTAACTTTAAGATGTCAAAGATCATGGCCAACATGATTAGCCATTAACGAATCGGTGGAATGACTAAAGTTAGTACGAACCCGTCAGAGCAATACCATATATCCAAAACTTCCTATGCATTTCCGACTTCTCCTCGAGCGCCATCCGTCCTTGTTCTTCCTTTGTGCAACCTACCCTTTTCTTCTTCGTTGACTTGCCCATCCTGACTTGCAATCAATCGATTAGTGACAAAATCACCTGAAACCATCCGGGATCAACCCAAACAAATAACCACGTTATCAGGAATCAATATGACGTATAAACAACGTCATCCGGTACAAACCAATAAGCCCCATAATTAATTTAATTCTAAGCAGATTTCAAAACTTTTATTTCACAACCGTTTCGCGGCCTTGTGAAAAGAGAGCGACATTTTCGTGAAAATTGAGAGCTGACAAGTGTTATTCAATTGTTTAAATTCAGGTCATTGTTGCATCCTTGTTAGGAGCTTGATCCATAGATATAGACTGTAGTCTTACAGGGTTTGGAGGTGCCGTAATTGTATTTATAGGTACTACAGTGAGCGGAACAAGTATTTAATTGTTGGGAAGAAGAGGCCGCAAGTTTCTTCAATTTTCCTAAACTGGTCTAGACCATTTCGCGTCAACAAATTAATTTCTATTTCAATCATCTGGATTAGGAACAGTTGCTTTTCAGTCGATCGATCCAGACTAGGCCATTCTCGCGATGTCTCAGAATATTGCTTTCTCACGCGTACAACGAGAATGCAAGGAAATCATCACTAATAAAGAAGTTTATCTCTTCCTTCAAAATATTTACATAAGTTTTTTTAGCCTAAAAAACTAATCTTTCTATGCGATTTTCTTATGTGAAGATATCATAGTTGGAGTAACTGAAGGGAACGATAAATCATCAGATAAAATCGTTATTTCGAGCAAGAAAGGATGATGGTAATGTGTCGGAGCTTTTCTAATGTTTTCTCCGGATTCTAGGCCAAAATCTTATCGATTTACGGAAAACTTTGGGGTTTGAACACTCTATACAAAGCTTTCAGCTGGCTGAAACGGGCGTAATGATTGAAATTCGGAATGATTCGCTGACAAAAATACGTGGGGAAATACGAGGCCCCCCAGATAGTCCATATGAAGGTGGTACTTACGCTTTGGATATCACAATTCCAGACGAATATCCCTTCCAGCCACCTATAGTGAGTGTTACTTAGAAAGTTGTCAAAAGTTTTTGCTGATTCGAATTCTTTTTTTTTCTGGTGTAATAATTCCATTTGTTCGGTCAGTGACGATTGATATGGTTAAAGGCATTCAACCCTATTTCGACATTACCTCTTCGTTATAGTTGGTCGTTAGAGCACAAAACTTCATGAAACTTTTTTTTCTCGTTATATCCATCGACGAACAAAGTCACTTGCTTATTTCAAAAATTTGTAATGAATCAAAAATACCTCTGATATAAACATGTTATTAACCTTCCAACTCCTGGATAAACATCCGTCATTTATTTACAGTGTAAATTTATCACAAAAATTTGGCATCCGAATATCAGCTCGCAGACTGGGACGATTTGTCTTGATATATTAAAAGAGCAGTGGTAAGTTGTTGGTGTTATTCGAAAATTCTATCCTTTTTATAATTTTTTCCAAAATGTTAAAGAAGCGAGATTTTTTGGAATTGGACAAATCCAAATGCTTTTGTTACTGAAATGTTTATTAGATGAAAATTGATTTTTTCAATCTTACAGCTGCGATTTCATTGTGGTTTCGGGTTTTTAGGCTTTTTAAATACTTTCAGCTTTTTCAGGGCCGCTTCTCTAACTTTACGTACCGTGTTGTTGAGTATCCAGGCACTTTTAACTTTGCCAGAGCCAAATGACCCACAGGATGCTGTTGTTGCTAGGCAGTACATGGATAATGCGCAACTTTACAAAGTTAGGCTAATAACAATTTGTAATACAAAATTAATCATAGACTTCTTGTTTTTTCGAGTTTGTGAATACTTAAATTTAGCGAACGGCGCGATTTTGGGCGCAGCATTATGCTAAAGCCGAAGGCAAACGGGATGATGAATTCTGGAATAAAATCGACAAACTGAAGGATATGGGAGTCAAGCAGGTTAAATTCATAAAAGATGAAATAGAATAAAAAAATCCAAAGTTTAGATTTTCCAACTTTGAATTTTTTTTCTTTTTTTTGATTGTAAATCTTTCAGGAAGATGCTATTTCGGCATTGAGCTGCAATTGGTGGGATTTATCGAGAGCTACTGATTATGTTTTTGGATAGAATTTTGTTTTTTATCATGTATTATATGGTACAGTTACGCAGGTCATTTCTATCTTTCATCCGAAAAGTGACTATCTTCAATCATCTTTTCTCTAATCATGATCATAAATCACAGATTTTGCAGGTAGTTCCGTTTGAGGACGTTGCAAAGTTTCGCGATGTTTGCATTATGTTCACTTTCATTTTAAATTCCAAATTTGAGACGCTTTTTTTGTTTATTTCCTTAAACAGAGTGTATATGAAGTGTTGGTTTTAAATATGATTTTTTGAGCTAGTAGGAAATGAACGGGGTAATTAGATTTGGAATTCAGAAGCTAAAGTTCGAATTTACTTTTGTCGAATTCATTTTTAGGTGGAACGAAATCGATGATATCGTCTTCTTGACAAGGGAAAATGTCTGTTTGGATTTTCAAAACATGATAAAAATCAATAATTTCGGTCCTATTGTCAATTTCATAACTTATTGTTATTTGCTAAGACTTTATTAAAATCTTTATAAACACTCTTCATACGTTTCTTTATGTGAAGCTGTTGTTGAGCTTAAACAACTTAACGATAACTTTCATGTCGGTGCGGTACCTCAGATTTCTATCTCACCATTCTGTGCGCTATATAACTAACATTTTTATCGCATTTCGATCTTCCGGAAATATATTCCTTTGTGCTGTTGGAAATTGCAGTTTGATTGCTCTCCGTTCCAGAAATTATCTGTATTGTATTTTTTTTCTAAGGAGTGTCATCTTGCATCGAAGTCTTTCTAATATTATATTGATATTGTCCGTCTTACAAGCCTTTTTTCTAAGCAGTTATAGGTCATCAGTTAAATTACTGGTTTCCTCATCTCATTACTGAAATAAGGTGAACATTATAAAAAGCTACTTTCTGTGCATTAAAACATCTTGCAATTATTACCCGACCTTATTGGTACTGCTATTTTTTCGGGAAATGACCAGACTAATTTTGTAAAAGTTGTGCCAATGTTTTCGGCTGTTTAGTACTTTTGCTTCAAACCGAGTTTTCTGATCAATAACGCTACCAGAATCCTTCCACTTGGTCGCCTCGTTCATGTTTATAGATTATCTAGCATTTGATTTTTATAAGCCTCAATTTCATATTGTTAGAATTTTGGATATTTCACCAACTTAAAAATGATCGGTTCAAATTAATATTATTTATCGGATTCTCTTTTATTGCTTCTATGTTTTTGCATGACTGCATAAATAAATCAGTAAAGTTATTTTTCCCTGGGAAATTTCTGCTCTTTTCATGAACAGCTTATTGGTTCTTCAACATAACTTTGGGAACTAGAGTTGTTTACAGTGAAAATGCTTGTCTGCCAAAATAAGGCAAGAATTTCTGCGGTCAGGATTGCAGTCATTTTGAGTATTTTTTTTTTGATTTATGCGTTTCTTCTCGTTTTAAGTGGCTCTTATTTGCCGATCATTTTCCGAATATTTCTTAGATACTGCCGGACGTGTCAGTAATTTGTCAAATAAAATATTGGGTTGGGATGTACCCACTTCTAATTAATTTGTACGTGAGTGGAAACAGTCGTGCTGTGCAGTGTGTAATAATTTACAAAACAACGGATGAAGTATAAACTTCTGTAGGCTTCAGACAGTTTTCAAACGTGTGAGAAAGTCTTTAGACATGAGTAGTTTTTAGACATGTGAGAAAATGGTCGTAGTTCCGAAAGTCTGATGTATATTATTTCACATAAAATCAGTCTAACCGGACATATTTTTACTTTAACCTTATTTTACAGATGAGTGACGATAAGGGATGTTCGATATCGTCGAAGGATAGTGGCACAAAAAAGCCCAAACCATGTTGCGCTTGTCCGGAAACTAAAAAGGTTAATTTATATAATCTAAGACTTGAGCGGCTTTCAAATTCCTGATGCTGCATATTTTACCGACATAGGATTAGTTTGACTAATGAGTTGCTTCTCATTGAGGTAGTTTTGCATAGCCTTTTAAGTTGACTGTAGGATGAGCATAAGTTAATTGTTGGGACGGAATGATAAGGTGTTGACTTGAAGTTAGTGTAATGGAGATTTAATTCTAAATGAAAATTTGTAGACAGTGTAATGGAGACTTGATTCTAAATGAAAATTTGTAGACATAAAAATCTGTAAAACAGCTGAATCGTTGAACGAAAAGATTAAAGTCACATCATGAAATGATATGAAGTGCTTCAAAAAGTCCCTAACACTATCGTGATCTTATTAACCAACGACCAGATTATATGGATGATTGATCCTAGAAATCAAGTATGTCTATAGAACCTTTCTTAGTTCGGATAATTTCTGCGTGTTTTAAATTTGCAGGCCAGAGATGAATGTATGATTTTGTTTGGTGAGGAACATTGCGGAGAGCTGATAGAAGCTCACAAGAAGTGTATGAGACAGTATGGTTATGAAGTGTAGTTTGTTTTTATCGTCGTCGACATATTTATAAAAACTTGTTATTTGATTATCGATATTTAATGTAGTTTGCGGAATCATAAAAATTGCATAAATTGTAAAATATGCATATCTTTGATTCATTTGTGTGGTTAATTTCCACGTTGTTTCTCAACATTGTTTATCAGAAAATAAGACCGAGTTAAGGGAATTTAATCATTTCTGAGTTAACAGCTGTTCTAAAAATTGATATTGGGAACTGAATAATGGTATTTGTGAATTGTCTCACAAAAGAAAGGTGAGAGAATGAAGTTTATGAGAAAAGTGTCCTAAAGTTTTTTTTTTCAAGTCTTACTCTTGGTCGCGAAAAGTTACAAAGTGTTAAACTGTGATTTCAGTTAAGATAACTGAAAAGTTGAAATGAACAAAATTCAATAAAATTAACCAGATTTCTTGCAATTCGACTTACAAGTGCAGTTTTCCATAGATTTTCTGCAAGGAGAAATAAGCCGTATACTATTCTTGGAAATCTCACACTTGAAGATGCAAAATTTGAATCTTGTGCAGTTACAAGTTTGTCAGCAAGATATCCTTAAGGCTGATATTGCTGTGAAAAACCATATCGAAGGGATTAGGTTGGTCTTTAGTTTTGGTTTTGTTCACGTTAGCTAGACTTGAGTTTCTAATGTAGGACCTCATGTTTCGAGATTAATAAGGACCTGTGAGCAGTTTGCTTACTTTATATATTTATTAATTGGTGGAATAAATTTAAGATATTGAGACTGAGGGGATTCTGACGGAGTTTTTTTTACTTGGTCCATATAATTCATATTCTTCGCAACATGCTGTATTTCTGTATTCCTTTTTTCTTCAGGCAGCAAAAATTCATGTCGCAGAAAGAAATAGCCCAGTGTACTCGAGACATTAAAGATGAAATAGCCAAACTTGGTCATTTAATTGATACCTTAGAGAAATTCGCAAACAAGGTAATCTTCTTTCATTGCGACATATATAATTCATTTTCACTCGTTTGTCGTTTTTCTAAACATCGTTGGGTAATGCACTGATGCACCTCTTCAGATAACTTTTCGAAATGATCGTGTCGAGCTACTGGCTCAAGTGAAAGAACATCGGAATGAGTTAGAAAAGAATCGCCAAATGCTTCGCCAAGCAATTTTGAAGTTTGTAAAAGTCATGGGTGGGTTGCACTAGCAGTTTTTTTTCAGAAAACTTTAAGTTTTGAAATTTCTTAGATGATTTTATATGTTTTATAAATCAGTATATCTCAGAAAAAATATTATAGAAGAACAGTCGCTCAGCTATTTATTGCAAGGTGGTGATGATTCTCAAGATATTGAATTTAGAAACCGTAGAAGACGTGGTGAAAACTTGAAAACACAGACTTTGAAAGTATTGATTAAATATTTTACTTCTTTGTTTGACAGTTTGCTGGAAAATCGATTCTTAAACGTTTCAAAAGCAAGTCTTGTGCATTTTTGTAGTTTGAAAGTTTTAGTCAGACTCGTTCATAGATAGTCGCGAAACTTCAGTTTATAATATTTCTAAAGAGTTCGTACTATTTTGAGGCAACGGAAAATCTCGCATCATTGGTCACAAAAATGAGTGATCAGTTGAAATTGTCTGAAGACACAACCTCAACACTCATTCATTCCTCATTTCTTCTTAAAGATACAGAATCTGAATATTCGTCAATGGGCGCTCACATACAAGTATTTACTTTCAGCCTTTTAAATTAGTAGAAAATTACCGGTTAAAAGACATAGTTATGATAATTTGCTGATGTTGGGTATTAATGAAAGGTGATAGCTTTGGTTTTTCTAGATTTTGTCTTTATACATTAAGGATTATCCAAATTCTGATGATGCTCTTGATTACAGAGCGGTGGGAAGCTGATATCGAAGTATGGCCGGCGAGAATGTACAGATAAAATTCTACTAACTTTTGCCTTACTGTTATATGTTGTTGTTATATTGTATATATTGAGAAAACGAGTACTTTCGATTATTTTTTGAAGTATTCAGAATTGTAATAGTTTGTATGTGATTTCTTCGTAACTGTGATATGCTTCTTGTGCCGAATGAGATTGATGTTGATCTTATTACTCTCTGCAAATGAAACTTTCCTTTGTATTTTTTTCTCCACATGGCTGATATGCTCCATTTTTGTTGGTTTCAGTTTTTACACTGATATGTTTTACGGTGACAAGTGTTGAAGAGGAGTAAGCCTCCGGTGTACTTCAATCAAGTGCGCTCAAAATGGAATAAAAAAAGCTCACAAAGAAAAGCTCATATTACTGGAAGGATTTGTGAATTGGTGGCATGACACTTCTGTTATCAATCTTTTTCTTAAGCAAACTAATGAATGGAAAACCCGCGAAAACATTGGAAACGGCGCGAGTAGAGCTTATCGAATCGTTGCGTAAGAATAGGGCAGAAGATGCGAAGCGACTACTACAGAAATTTGATACCTTAAGGTCTGGAAAAGATGATGTAAGTGATTTCTCTGATATGATTTGAATTTATTTGTCGAGATTGTTGTTGGAGAGGATTTGGTTTTGGCCTCTTGTTTCAGTTCAACAAACCTGAAATTTAGAGTCCAAAAAAGTCTAGATTCCCTGTTATCTGTTCATGTTATCCCCATTGAATCATATGTCATTGGCGAGTTGTGGTTGTCAAATCTGATTTTAGTCTGGTCGGACAGCAGTGCATTGGGCAGCGAGTGGTGGTTGTTTAGAGATCGTGCAGTTCTGTGTATCACAACAGGAGAGTGACGCTATAGCAATGGACGACGTAAAGCTCGAATTATCAAAGCTATTAATGTTTCTTTAATTTTTGTCGAGTACTGTTGCACTACCGAATAAGCATCTATGGAAGACCAAGAAAGCCAGGTTCTCTGGCTTTCTTGG
>NW_018108203.1:125446-168872 GCF_000183805.2 Loa loa
ACGTCGTCGTCTGTCGTCTTTCTTGGTCTTCCATAGATGCTTATATATCTACACATCAGGTTCTTTGGTGTGTAGAGGATAGTTTCAGATTGTCTTGCTTAAATATTTGTTCTCATTAGCGATTCACTTACCGTCAATAATAAGTGTTAAGAGGAAATATGAATACTGAAAACTGCAGATGGGTTGGACACCGCTGATGATCGCATGTTCGGCTGGACGACTGGAAGTTGTTCGATATCTGATCACTCTTCCTTTGGTGAATGTTAATACGCCAAATAACAACAAACAAACTGCTTTACATTATGCTGCAAGTAAAAATAGGCCGCAGGTAATATTCTACATACAGGTCATTATATTCTTTCAATCGTTCGGTAGAAAGTTTGCTTCGCATAAGTCAAATTTAAATTATGAGATCAAATCTGTAATTAACATTTACGGCTGAAACTATTTGATATTACGATTAGGGAACTATTCAGGAATCATTTAAGAAATTATTTAAGATTAGAACTTAAATATTTAAGATTACGACAATTTTACTGAAAAATGGTGCAAACGTGAATGCACAGGACAATTATCAAGCAACACCACTACACCGAGCTGCTTCTCAAGGTCACGAAAAGGTTAGTGATGGGACTGTATGAATAAGTGACCAAACTTCAATGAACATGAAATGATCATGTTTAACTGATCACAACACGTGATAAAATAATTGTTTTTAGATTGTACCTATTTTATTGAATGAACCAAGCTTAAGGATTAATATCACCGATTCTGCTGGTTGTACAGCACTGTAAGTTTACCGGATGCATTTAATAGCTAGGAGATTTTTCTTCTGATTAATTTTTTCTAAGCTAATTAAAATTGAAATCAGAGAAATAAATAAATCAGTTCATCTGTACTTGTTTGTTTTCTTTTGCTTTATTTTCGGAATTTTTTTCTCGAGAGACATTTGGAAACAATTAAGCTTCTTTGTTTTTTCTCCGTAGGCTAAACTCCAACTTTCTATCCAACTCTAACTGAAAACTCTATCCATATTTTCAATCGCTTAATACTTTATGTAAATGAAAACATATCTATTTATAATGGTTTAATATATCTTTGCAGAAATTTGAGCGACTTAAAGTGACCTTTTTCTAATTTTTCTACTTCTGTTTTTATTTTGTTGTTTATTTCGACTTCATTAATGGACCTGAGATTCTTTTTATTTCTTATGCTAAATAGGGAGGTTAAACATCGGAATAAATTGTAGGCATTTGGCAGTGGAGGAACAACGGGAAGACATCGCTATATTGTTGGCGGAACATGGTGCTGATTTGTATTCCGAAAATAAGGTATACTTTGAACTGTTTAAATTTTTTTCTGATGTTTCAGATATTTTCAAATTAAACGTTCTTGGTTGAATTCTAAATTGTTTGGATTTCTTATTATCGCTAGCTAGTGAGAACAAAACTGTCACATTTATCCATACCCTAATCAATAGCAGGATTGGGCGGGATGGTTTTACTTGTGGTTTCCTGATCCCATTTTAGGATTTCAATGAGTTAATCATATTTTCACGGTTTTAAGGAATAAATGGATACTTCTTTCGATATATTATTGATTTCTGATTGGTTGCGTGGAAAATTCTTTTATCATAAACTTTTATCTTTCTTCAGGAAAAACAGACACCTTTAGCCTTGGTGAAAACTAGTGAACTGCAGATGAAGTTAAAAGCTGCCGCCTACCGATACTTATCCAAAACGCGTTAATTTATTGTTAATGTTATATTAATTTCCGTTTTATTATTTGCTTTAAATAGTAAATTTTTTCAATTTATTGTGTTCTTTACTCACATATAATCATTGGTTTTGATGCTTTTGATGATCTCTCTCCAAAATTAAGAACTTTATATAATTTATTAAACCAACCCTTTGCCAGATGACGTATTCGCCCTGCAAAATTAAAATCATTGTAACTGTTAGGACGTGACGACATACCTGAAATAATGGCCGAAATTAGACCGCTTGAAAGGTTTCATTGCCAGCCGTCAGATGCATTCTGTCACTCCTTCTGTACTTGAACCGCTCGCATTTTCCGATCTTAGATAAAGCAGAGAAATAATCCATCCAGGTTGCTCAAAACAATCTCGAATGTGTCTGATGTTACACTGCCACTGCTTTATTATATAATCACGAGATGTACAGATCGATTCGAAAGTGAATTGTGCATGCTATACATTCTACCAAGAATTAGTTACATTTTTTAATTTTTTATGCAAATTACACAAGAAAAAGCATACCCGAGGGAGATGTTATATTCACCGTCAAGTCATTTCTTCATTGTATACTTCATAAGAAGCAGTTATAGGCGGTTGATCTAAAGGCTCTCTCTTCCTCTATGCTTCTTTGTCCTTCTATACAAAAGCCTACTTTCGGATTTGCAAGTTTTTATCCTTTTTTCTCAATTTATTTTTACATTAAAATCTTGATTATTTAAAAAGAGTTTACTGTTGCAGGAATGGCTGAGAACACATTCTTGGGTTGTGATATCAAGGTAACTTTACCTTTTAATTGTCCTCAGACTATGTTCAATGTTTCATAAACATGGTGACAATATGTGGAATTGATATTGTGTTGGAGAAAAAGCATTTTAAAAATAAGTAAAAGTGGATTGTCGCAAAGATATGGATGTACATTGTGGTATCTGTTACAATATTTGCTGGAAGTCTGGAAGTATACCACACCATACGGAATTACAACAAAACGAATAAAATTTTTGACAAAGTGCTATATATTGGTATACCAGTAATCTTTCTTAGCTCAGCTATTCTGGGCTTTATTGCTACATGTTTAGACAATACATGTCTCCTCTGTCCACTTCTAATCATTTTTGTTAGTTCTTATTCATTTATTTTCATAATCGAAATGACCAACCTTTTATTGTCACATCTTGATCTCCTGATCCTTCTCTTGGGATATCTATCCATATTCATAATTGCATGACTGAGTGATTCAAAAGAAGACAAATTTTAATAGTGAACTACCTAAACCCTGGCTTGGATAGTTTCCATTAAATCATTATTACCAAATGATGTTTCTCACCTACCCATTGCAAATATCTTCCTTGGATGTCTCACCTCAAACTTGTCCCGGGGATCCGCGAACAAGAACAGATGATAGAAGAAGGTTAAAGCTATGGCGCAGAATTGATTTATTTCAATCGTCTATTCAGAACGATCTTTTCCCATCCGGTTGCTCCTAAAATTAATGATCAAGGAAAACTGCAAAAAGATATATTGATTTATTCCTATAATCTAATATCCTTATGAATACTTATGGTTTTTAGACAGTTTTACTGCCATTGATTATTGTATCTAATGTACTCTTCTACATGGATTGCATGTCCCAGTTGGAATGTAAAGGTATGCTTATTGATGACCACAGTGTGGATCATATCATACATATAATCTTTTAAATAACCGGGGAAAATACAGGAGAAGTCTGAATGAATAAGATGAAACTATTAAAACAGTCAAAAGGGGAATCACTGTGATTACTCGGGAATCAATCAATGCATTATGTATATATCTGTTAATGGCTAGTTCATCAGTCCATATGATCTTTGTTTAAATTTGAATGAATAAAATGAAGAGAAAGCTGTTGTGCTCGGATATTTCAGGCATACGATCATCTCAACAAAAATTTTACTTTTAGGTGATGAAGTGAGTATTGCTACTACGACGGCTATCTTTATGGGTAGCATAGTCATTTGCATATCAACGATGCTGATTGTTTTTCGTTACTATCGTCAAATAGCACAATAAATTCTAGACAGTATTGCCATCACAGAACACGATCCTTATTCTTAACTCTATTTATAAAATATATCGGAATGAATACGATTAATTGACAAGATTCCATTACAGTGTTGAAACTAAAGGTGAATCAATCCATTAGTCGCATTCAGAATCAGAACATGTATTCTCAGAATCAGAACATGTATTACGACTAATGTTGATCATAAAAAAATTATTATATAAGCAAAATATAATCAGAAATTTACGCTGTATTAGTGCTGAAAATTCCTACAAGGTTACAGAAAGGTTGATTCTTGAAATAGAATCAGTCTGATTATTCTTTGTCCAGAAGTAATAATACCCGTATCGTGCGTAAATGATAAGTGAATGATACTTATGTTCCAATACTGAAAGCAAGAGTTGCCGAACAAACTGTATATTTTGCATTATTATTTATAGATAACTCTCGAAATGCAAAGAAGCTGTCATGAAAATGAAATACTTTGTTGGTAGAATCCATCTTGATTATATCGAAAAAACTCATCCCATCATCATTTGACAATAATTCTTAATACGAAAGAGTATTAAATGACCAAGATAGTCTATTTAAGAGATATTTCTTTGTTCCACCAGTTGATGACATCGTAGGATGACATGGTAGCTGGACCATGTTCAAATTCCTTCTCTTTTTTTTTTTTCATTTACAAATCTAGCTTTCAAAAAATGACAACTACAATAAGGTGTCACCTACTGGGCATTTACTTTCTTTAATATCACTTAAAATCCTGGATGTGTGCATGTTTCGTCTTAGCAACTACAGTTGGCTTACCCAATAGAAGATCCAAATCAATTCCCGATGATAATTGTTGTATTATAAAAGAAATTATTCCTGAATTCTTTTTATGCTGAATTCGCATAAGTTTTGAAAATTTACATCAAATTTTAGTTCATTTTGCATACGTTTCGGTTATTTTTCCATTCTAAGCCTTTCTTTTTCGATGAAGAGAAAAGGGAATATTTATTGTTGTCCAATTCGATTAATTAGCATAAATTAATTGAAGAAACAAAATGTTTGGATATCTGTGGACATTACCAGTAAACTATACTACAAAATAAGATTTTATGGTTAAATTGCATGACCAACAAACAAAATATCATTCTTTTATCAATTCTTCACTATGTATAATTTGCTTCTTCTGATGACAGCAAAAATATGAGCTCAAAAATACGCGATAATCTTCTAGGCCTTCAAACTTCATTGTCACGGTAACCGATTCTTATTTCTGTAAACTCTCCTCGTATTGCTGTAAATTTGGAATTATTGTGAAATATATTGGTCATCAAAACTGTTTAGAATGAAGTGCAAACAAAGTTACTTTAACTTAGATGCTTCTTTTTACTTCCATATTATTAGTTGAATTATTTGTAATTCTATGAAAGCATCATCCAACATTTATCCAACATTCAGCATATCATTTATCGCAAAATATCAATTGATACACTGATAAGATGAGAGAATGAATTTGGAACAGCTCTGATTACTTACTGATAACATCGGGTCATTTTTTCCATTTTCAATCGGTGTTTCTTCACAGATCCATGCTTTATCATACAGTTCAAGTTTGTATTAGGAAATCATTTATACTGAAGTTTTTACGCTGACGTGTTTTTTTTAAATAATTTGGATATGAAAGTGAAGAAAAAAAGAAATTGAGTCACGGATGGTAGGGAAAACGGATTTGAGATCAGAAATGCTTGTAAATTTCCGGGATAAAAGGTGTCTGTATTTATTAATTTCTTTTTCCCCTTACCAGAAAATGTTCTAGAAATTTGATTTTTACTCGTAATTTCTTTGGTGCCTTAAAATAAGATATTCAAATTCAGTTTCAGGAAATTTTCTGGATAAAAATCAAGTATGGAGAGAATAAACAGTCATTATTATGATCGTTATCCGCATTCCTGTATTACTGATCCATCCATCAAACTTTGTTGCCTCCAGGACTAATATCATTACTTCATCTAAGCGGGTTATGTTTTTTCAAAACTGATTCGAGTGCTAACTTCCTTACAGCTTAACGTAAGCTACGAAGTAGAAGAATATCAGCTCATTTTACAACTGCAATCATTATTATTATTGTTGTCGGTACTTTTACATCTTCATGTCGACAAGCTCGTAAATGAAAGATGTTTTTCACTGTAAATTTATTTCAATCATTATCCCTTTAAGAGAACTGAATGGAAATCTTTCTTAATCTCTACTTTGTCTGCCACTGAATCTGAATGACCATTGTCCGGTGGTGCTATTTTATTAGAGAGGAGAGATTCCGAATCAAATTTAAAATGAGTTTTATCCTAAACACTTCAAATAACACTACTAATCGGTCAATGCATGCCCAGTGATGACATAAACACTCCTTTTCAAATAAATGTATTGAAAATTGGAATAACTAAATAAAACTTTTAAAGGATTTGAATTGACATTTGCATTATTTGCTAAGTTTTTTTTCTTTTCGTTTTTAAATTGAATTTCTACAGCCACGCAGATGGTAACAAGCACATACTGCAGATGCACCGCTAATTGTGTCTAAATTAAATTACTGCACAAATGGTAAGACTTAGTCCTTTTCTTCTTTGATAAAAAAGTAAGATTATAGTAATGATCAATATCACTTCGTTTTTGTTGCTTCTTTAGTTGCCTATACCTAAGGAATTTAATATTTTAATCACGTGATCCTTCATCTTTTGCTATATCTTTTCTTCTTTTTTTTTCTCACTTTTTTAATTTTTGTCTTGATAATCTTTCCTGATTTTGATAATGATACAAATTCATGGGGATTGGTTTGAGGGAGCAATAGATGGCGCGAATTTTTCTCTGCTGACAATTTTAATCGGCATTTCAGAATATTAACAGTAATTTTTTATGATAGGAAAGGGTATATGGTGATAGTGCTAGGAGACAAGTATAAGTACTCTGCCAGATAAAGTAGTATAGGTAAAATTGAGGCAAGCTGTGTAATCAAAAGTTTATTTGATCATAAGGGGCGTTATCGCCGTTAGATGTGCTATGAAACGGAGACGATGACAACGAAGGCTTTGCAGTGCTGTCCTCATCATGCGTCGCTGTTCGAGTGATTGCTGCTTGCTAATTTTTGCTGAAGTCCGGAATTTGACCTGAATTTCGTCCATTGTAGATTGAGGATTATTTTCTGAGATTTAGGATGCTTTAAGGAGTAAAGAGAGAAAATAATTTAAGATTTCAGAGTGAATTTTAAAATCATTAAGAAGAAATGTTCAGGAAATAGAAAGAACATCCTTCACCGCTTTGTCCCTTTTGTTTGTCTATTCCCTCCTTTTTTTTTGTCCCATTTCGTTTGCTATACAATTATTCTAATATTTTGATAAAAAAATTAACTTTTCTGACTCTATCAGTATTAATTCCCTGTTATACTCAAATGCAACATGAAATTTGTTACTGATTTCATAACTGTTCAGGTGAATTTACCAACCATTCCCAATTGTTCAAATGAATTTATTATCGATTCCGCAACTATTCAAGTGAGTCTACTATCGATTCCGTAACTGTTCAAGCGGATCTATCATTGATTCCGCAATTATTCAGGTGAATCTACTATCAATTCATAACTGTTCAAATGAATCTACCATCGATTCCGCAATTGTTCAGGTTTTGTTTCCTTTAAGAATTATAATTTTTTTGGGACAATTTGGGCTACTGTATCATGATTCATTATGTATTTATATTATTGGTAACAAGAAGGATTAAACGTAATTAGCTTTAGGTTGAATAGCAATAAGTCCAAAAGATATGCTATGGTTGACCTCCTTTAGACTTGATGAATGAGTTTCCAAATGGAGGAAGCTATTTCCCATGTCTATTCATGGGCGCAAGAGCACATATGTATGTAAATTGATTTTGTGCTATTGCTTGGAAAATAATCGATAGAATTCCTCCTTTGACCTTCAACCTTAATTTGATCTTGTTTTCAAACTTTTCGAAGTCTAAATCCCCAAAATACTTGAACACATTCTACACTTCGAGTTTACCCTACTTCTCAAATGCTTATCAAATTGTGCCAGGAGTTCTAGAGATTTTCGAAAATTTCATTCTTTAGTGGCAGCATTTATCGCAGCTGTTACCGGAAGTGAACATAATTCTTGTTATTACCATCCAGAAGGACAAAAGTGAAGGACATTGGCTTTCGAAGTTGTCGAAGAACTCAATTGGCATCCCTATTTTCACATATTATTTTTGAGCGCTATCGGTCTACCATTGATTACCGTACTTCAAATGCATTTATTATTATGGCTTTAGTTACCGCACTTCTTGCGACATCCTTCTGTTTACAAGGTAGTAATTTCTAAATTTCAGCTTTTTCTGTTTAGGAGAAAGATCCCATTATAACAAACTATATAAGTATAACAATGTTTTGACCTCCAAAAAATGTTGCAATTTGGTTCACAGATCAGAGACGTATTGTTCCTTATAAATTTGCGCAATTATCTCTATCAAAATGGATTCTATCTCATTAAAAAAAAAAAATTTGAAATTGGATGTCCTTAAGCTAATCATAGCAGCAAAATTTAAGAATCACCTAAATAAATAAATGCAAGAGAAGAAGCATTTACACTCGAGGAAGTTTTAAATTAAGAACTTATTTAGAAGTAGGCCCGTTCCCCTTTAATAATGGATAAGAAGTGCTGTAATTCTGGAAATGCAACCACAAAGAATTCCAATAAAGGATTTGATGTCAAGGAGAGAATATTAAATAAATCTTTTTTTTTTCACATCACAGTAGAAACATTGATAAAAGAAAGTGAATGAGAAGGCGGATTTGAAATTTCTGGCGGATTTTTAGGAAGATGCTAAGCTCTTTTTGGGCATATCTCTTATCAGTATGATGGGTCGAAGGTCATTCATATCAGCTTCCTAAAGTACTCATTGCTTACATCACCATCTTCTCAAAATGTCCAAAATACCACAAGCCACAAAATTGACACTCTCCCATCTGCTCAAAAAACAAAATACCGTATATCGAAATTAAGAAATTAGATTGATTAATTTTTTAACTTTTTTTTTACATGAATATGTATGATATTTTATGTTTCAAATCTTTAGTAATAGATAGAAAAAGTTCTATTTCGCAGATAATAGTTTACATTAAAGAGAACTAAAATCCAGTTGTCCATTTGTTCGAACTGCTTTTCAGGAATTAATTTCAAAGAAGTTGATTTGCTTCTCAAATGTGTACTATAAGTGGCTGTTTATAAGATATGTAAAAATCCACAATCCATAAATTATTATTTCTTCGTTACTTATTGGTTATTAAATGCCAGAATACCATCACTAACTGGCTAGGCTCGCTAGTATTGTTGTTGTATAGTTAATGGAACTTCTCAAGAAGATATAGAATATTGTATAATAGCATGAAAGTGGAAGTAATTTGAAATTTGAGTAAATAATTGGTTATTTTTAATATAACTTATAAAGCTAAGAAATGAAATTAAATGATTCATTCCATTTGTGATAGATAGCCACCTAAATTATAGTGGTACTACCCTGAATTCAACTGCTCTTTTAATCAAGCCAGTAGCGACGATTTTTGGAATCTAACTGAAAATGAAAACCATCGATTGGTAAAAGGCGTTAAGTTATTTCGCCCAAATTCAATTCATTCGTAATATATTAAATTGACGACTGTTTTGGAAGAGAGAGACTCTTTTTGGCTAAAACTTTCCAAAATTTCCCAACTATGAAAGGACGATAAATTTAGACTGAAATGATTACTTGTTATTGGAAAGTTTAAAAATTCAATTTCCTTGTTATTTTGTTTGTGAAATTTTATGAACCATAGGTAAAGTGAGTTAGGATGTTTACTGAGGCCATCTGTATTCATCAACTGCGAGACTCATTAATCGGGTAGATTAATAACTGCGCTCTCATAAACTCGTCATTTGACGCCGTCGACTAACATTATTTTGTATATCGGATTTGTTTGGAGGGAAGCAGCAACTAATAATATTTTAATTAGAATACTTTTAATCATTGAGTCTGACTGCTAGCAATCTGTGATAATTAAAAATATTAATTATTGAATTTCGAAATCAGTATCATTTTTTAACACCTCAACACTTCACATGAATTGAACAATATCACATTAGTTTTAATGGATGTTTCAGAAGGTGAAATATATTCTGCTTATAAATACATTTTGCGCCCTCTGTAACCACCTGGCCATTTTGTGGACTCGCATCACCAATGTCAATTAATTAGGATGAAATGAGGATTAGTACTTGACATTTATCCGTCTTTCGTCGACATTCCATGGAGGAAAAGAGATGAATGATTTGGATACATTTAATACAAATGCAAATAAAACCTGAAGGAAACCAATTTTGAATGGTTTCATTTTAGTCGTTTGGCCTTACAATTTGTGTTTGGAAGGTGAAAGCTGAAAGTTTTAAGGGAATTCTAATACTTAGTATCTATGACAAATTATCAAATTTGGCCTTTTAAATTTTACTAATCTGTTTAGGGTTCAAATCTAAATGGTCTGAAATTTCAAAACAAAAAAAATTGATGTTCAGCAATATTGTAATTGAATTAATTCAAATCATTCGGTTTGCTTACTTTCAAAGTAATCTGATTTAAAGCATCTCTGTATTTAAAAAAATATTTTGCATGAGTAACCTTCAACTCTCAGATCAAATATCAAATCCACTGATTTCTGCGAAAGTTTCTCGTCACCTTTTTAATCCCTAAGGAATAATCAGAGAATCGTTTGTTAGGCTGTTGTCATTGATCTTAGGAGGATGAATTGTTTGATGAATTGATTTTTCAACATCTTTCCTAGATGATCGGTTTGGTTTTCGTTTAAGTGGCCTGATGACTAGTCTTTTACATCTCAGCCTTCATGCACGTCAAATTGTAGTGACCAATTTGACAAGATAAATCTCTTAGCCAAAATGGCCACAGCAACAACATACCACTCATTCTCATAATCGACTCTTTCCTCTTCTCTTTTTATGACCCAGTAGTTTGAAAATATATAACTTGTTAGATAAGAAAGAGAAATTCCTTTAAAGCACGTTAAAACCACCTCAATTAGTATACAGATTTGAAATGTAAAATGTATTTTACGTCTTACCAGGATTAATTAGCACTGCAAAATGATGATAATTACATAAAGAAATGTATCGTTTCAGGTAAGATGAATACACTGACTTATTGCCTTATAAACGCAAATCGTTTTTATTGCAAAATAAAAGCTTTCATATTGCTACCTAATACGTCGGGTAAAAATATAGACTGAACATCCGGTTTTCCTGAATGCTTAGCTATAACAATTCTGAGCTCTTTCTTTGCAGAAAAGAGAAATCTCGAAAATGAAAAATGAAGAAACTGATAAATAAAAATTGTTTGTGAACGATAACCATTTATATTCCAATATTTGTATTTCAAAAATTATATTCAATGGATAACAAAAATTTTAATTGCCTTTTTCCTAGCTAGAAATTACGAGAGAAGAGAAAGAGAGAAAGAAAAAAGAAAAAAAAACTTAAAACTGGAATAAAATTCAATATATACATCAGAAAAAAAAGAAAGGCTGAGAAAAACTTTTTTTGAAGGATGTTGCATTTTATAAAATTATCCTTTAAAAGATTTGAAAATTTCACCAAAACTGGCAATGTAAACTTCATGTAATATGACAAATATTTCCCTTGGAGGTATTGAGAAGAAAACTTTGAGGACTTTTTCTCCTCCCACTGTTTCGTTATTTCTGATTAAGTGCAATCCAGTTGGCATATAATAAAAAGCAGTCAAAAGAACATTCCGGACATTTTCTGAATGTTTCTTTTTTATGTATGATAATAAATCATTTTAGAGTATGAACAGTTTTTCCTAACCAAAAAAAGAGAATTTCTTCAGTTTTGTTATGCTGAAACATTTCAAATTATGAACGAATCTTTTTTTTAGACATTCAGTCCTTGAAAACACCAGAAAAATACCGGGAATGTTCGCTGATGGAGCGATCTAATGAAGATAAGCAAAGATCCAGCAGCACACAACAACAGATCGTTCAAGTACCGCTGCATCAACCAGCTTATCTTCATTGCATAATACCGCATCTAAAGCAAAATATGGTCAGTAGACTAAGTATTTGTCCTATCTATTTACACATATAAGTTTCACAGAATATTATTCGACTTATTGTTGAATTATAAGACTTTCTTTTATTTCTGTCATATTTATTAATCTAATTAAGATTTCTGTCTAGCCTAAATTCCATCCATTCAGTTAATTAGTTATTGGTGGCGAAATTGTTCATTAAAACCTTTTTGAAATTGATATCAGTTTGAATATATTGAGCGAGAAAATTTGTAATATTCTTTTCTAGATTCAAATCAATTCCTTTCATCAATTCATTTCAGGTAGCCTGGACACGTTTGCGTGACGAAGCTTTATTGACTGCTGGTGAGTTATCATTCACCACTGATTCCAGGTTTCAAATATCGCTCAGACCATCTGAAGTTGATTGGGTGTTAATTATTAGGTAAATTTGATGATACCTTACTTTTAAATATAGTTTGTCAATCTAAAAGCAATTACATCATCTGATATTTGTAATTCATTTAGAGGCTGATATGTCCTTCAGGCGCATATTTATCACTTAAATTTATGAATTCTTATTTTAAATAGAATGATTGTAGCCTAGTAATAGTGATAATATAGTAACTAAGTACACTACAGTGAGCTATCCGACTCTCTCAAGTTTGATAACAATTACTTGAGATTTTTTACAAGCCTATTTGAAAACATTATGCTGTTTGGTATTTGTCCATCCGGCATAATCGCTATAAAAGTGAAGTAAAAATTTATTGTTTTTCTTCTTTTTTAATAAATATCTGCTTGTTTCCATCAATGTATTCACTGACTTAATATTTACAGTCGAGTAGAAAGATCAGATTCCGGTTGTTACCTATGTGAAGTAAATACCGAACCAAGAAGCACCGTTTATGCTGTATATTTAGATGTTATCGGTAAGTTTAACAAACCAAGAAAAGTTGATCACTGTGTCGGAAACAAGAAAGCAAGTAGTATTCGAAACATTTCCGATTACTGATAATGAAACCATAAGAGATGTGTTATCATCTTCATGGATACTTATATCTCTTATCTCCTTACACAACTTGAATGTCATGGATTGGCAGTGATAACTATACTTCAGAATTTTTCTTATCTGATTAGATCTTTCACTCCTAGATTCGATAAAATTTCTAATCCGAATTCTATTTCTTGAATTTTTCCACGTTAGTTGTACTGGTTGTATTTTTCAGAAACGCGGAATCTCAAAGCATCATCTTCACCAGCAAGTAATTAAGTTTGATTAATTGTGATTTGGTCAAGTTTTTGCTTAAAGAATTAATTAGACATGCAAGAATGTGTAATTTAATCTTTTTACATTTAGGGAAATGGATTTCGTTATTTGATACTGATCAACTAAGATTCTAGGAAAATCGAAAAATTATTGGCTCTTCTGTTTTCACTTCTGGAATTCATTTTAAAATTTAGACTCATTTAAATATTATACATATGAATCTCATTCATATCAGCTTTTATAGCACTTATTGTTACCATTTTTTGAGGTTCAACACACGTGTCCTTCAACTTACATAAGTCCTTAGGTAATTTCCGTCCTTGGGTTCTTTGGTATTTGCTCGGGCACCATAATTATTGTTGTTACTGTTTTCATTTGCATTTGCATGATACAAATTTAATTTTTATTGAACCAGAAGTGTTTCAATGTTGACACATTTGGGCGTCGTTGTACATTTGTAATATAAATATGTCAAAGAAATGTTTGACAATAATATCGAAAAAAAAAGTTCCCTTCGGTAAATTTTAAATTCTTGTATATAAGTAAAGGTGTTTTACATTTAAGACTAGAAACAATTCAGCACTAAGAACAATGTTATCCCACTAAATCAATAATAAAATTGTTCATATATCAATAATTGTATTACCGTGCCAATGGTTGTGTTATTTAAAAGCAAAGCATTTTAATTTGATGGATGGTCAGTACTTTTCATAAAATATGTTTCGTTTCAAAAATGAAAACATACCATTTCTTTAAAATTAAGAACGTAATTAATGACAACTTGGCCGTAGGACAAACATTACCGAAGTGTAATTAAATTCCTAAAAATGGAGTAAATATTTTATGAAGGCCAAAAAGAATTATTCCAATTCATCACAAATTTGTTTATGTTCGGTTAAATATTTGGATTGTATTTATTTCGAATCTTTAGAACGTACGACAAACTTGATGGCTAATATGATTGGCAGTGAAGTACTCCTGAATTGCACGATAACAATCGGTAATGAAGCAAATAGTGCAAGTGGTGAAGTGGAATGGTGGAGAGATGGGCAACCGATCGATTTTAAAAATACTAAAAGTTAGCGTTAAAAATCTGAATTTAATAACAGCAGAAGTTCAACGAAAATGGACTGCTAAGGTTTCACTAACGATTTTATACTCAATGGATGGATGATTGAAGGTGGTACTTGAGAACTCCCACATTATCATCAGTGCGTCAAGATGAGCATTTTCCAGAATATATATCAAAAGTAAAACGAGACAGTAGAACGATCGTTCACACATTACGGATTCTTAGGGCCTCAAGCGAAGATGATGGAAGTTATTCATGCAAAACGGGAGATGAACCGGAATCAACTCATATGCTACACGTCAATACAAGTAAGTTCTACTGTAGAAATGGTCTGTTCATATGACTCAGACATGGCTAAGATGAGATCGAATCAATTTGTTCTCTCGGTCATACCTTGCTAATTACTTCACCAGGAATACTATCAGCTAGAAATTACTATTACCTCATCGTTTACATTCCTCCCTCCCCCCTCTCCCCCCGCAAGTACGATCTGTCTATTTTATATAATTTCATTAAAATCACTCCTCCGTCGTTCGTTTATCGATTCCTGTTTTCGATGTATTTATTTTCTTCAGCCATTTTGGAGCAAACTAATTTGCATTGCAATCCGAAAGACCACTCATGTCTTGGAACAATGCAATTTGCAGTTAACCTAAATTCTTAATCAGATCTTATCGTAGTCATAAAAATAATTATCTCAAAGAATAAACTATTTTGTGAAAAAAATGAAGAAGTAGCTAATTTTAATAAACAATTTTCTTATGTTTGACATCAGTTTATTTTAAAAATTTCCAAAGGTCATCATGAATTTAATAATCTTCCATCAAAATTTTCTGTTAACGATGACCTTTGTTTGATTATGAGTGGTATAGTTTATGACACCAAAGTTTATAGCATTTACAATTTAGTCGTGTTCTAAAGTCTAAAAAAAAGGTAAGATATTTGGTGAAAGAAACCGTATAAGTCAAAAAGCAAATTTTAAAAGTTTTAAAAGCAATTCGTAAGAACAGAAAAATTCGAACTTATCATGTGATGTCATCTTAGGTACAAAATCTCAAAATTTTATTCTGAATTATAGAATTTTCACAGTTTTCTTTTCAGATCTGGCTCTATACAACGGCAGCCGAAGAATCCAGAGGATATCTTGGCCTTTATTGATATTACTTTTTCTCCTTGTTTCGTCTCATTTGGACTTCCCGAATGTGTCAACAACGCAACTTTTCAAATTATGAAAAGATAATTAATTTCAGTAATTACATTGCAGAAATGTTCTCAAACTGTATTTTACATAGTGTATGATGTGTGAACTGTCCATATGATATAATTAATGGTGCTTGTTGTGAAACAACTACAACTTAAATCCAATACCACGTAATACTTGTTACTCAAAAACTTCCTCATTTCTTGCCAGTTGAGAACACTTCTGAAATTCAATTCCCGTAATTGACAATTATTGTTGTTCATCAATCATATCAGCTATTATGGATGGGTAAAGATAACGGAAAAGAGGGAGAGAACAGTTCAATTTCTGCTAATAAAATGCTTTTTTAAAAGTCTTGTTGATGAGTTTGTATCAAATATTATTGTTTTGAACGTTGGTTTTACACGACCATATCGTTGTCTAACAGACGGAAAATGCATTCTTCTAAATCTCTTGTGGATTCCTGAGAATTTCCAAATTCAGGAATCCACAAGAGATTTAGAAGAATTTAAAACGCTTTGTTTTATGGCCAAATTCTTTCAAGTAAACGAACTCAATTACTTCCAATTCGTAACACTTTGTAAATTGAATGATCCGAGAGATTTGAAAGATCTATAAATTATCTTACTCTAATCTTAGTCAATAAAGTCCAAAATAAAAGAATTCTGGAATGGAAAAGATTTCTCAATCTTTAGAAGAAGCAAGCAATATCATTATCATTTTAAAATTTCATTTTGTTGAAGAAAATGAAAATAGAAGTATTTGAAATCTAAGATGAAATTAAGAGAGATTCATGAAAGAAATGGGGCACAGAGCAAATTTATTAGAATGTTATCAGTAAGAATGTTATCAGTCTGATGATCACAATTACAGTGATTTTCCACTTCACCATTATTACTTGCATGGCATAGATTATAATTATTGTTGTTATACGGAAAACGATCTATTGATGTTCCGAACAGACGAAGCACAATTTTGCTGGATATCCCGGGATATTGAAGAGTTATCAAAGAGTGAAAATGTTTTTCAACATCTGTTCTGTAATGATGATGCAAATAAATGGGTCATGAAACAGTTTCCATCCTCTGTCAACTACCGCATTCTCTCTTTCCTTCCTTTTTTATTTCTGATCCTACCAGGTGGTCTTTACGTCTATCTATTCGATTGTTCGCGTCCGCGCATGTCATCAGGAATGTTCCTTATCCTGAGATGGGTGCCAGTCCACTTGTCTACATGCATTGTTATTTATCCCTATAACTGAATTCCCTTCAAAATTCACAGTTTTCGCCCGAAGTTGTCATCATTAATATGCACAAATATTAAAAATACATCCAATCGAAACCCTTCAGCATCGCTCAGTCAAGCGCAAAAGGGCAGCGGCGATTTCCTGAATTTGTTTCACCTCTAAATGCGATGCGTCTTTTTTCCTGCTGCTTTTATCAAATTAATCCTTTTCCTGATGAATTTATTATGCTATCATAGTTCTAGAAATAGATCCCTTAAATAATTAAAAACATTTCCGGAATACCTCTTTAATGGAGCTTTCATACGCCAATAAAATAAGCTGTTTAAAAAAAAAAAGACCGTCGAATTTCAGTTTCAATAGGCGTAAATTTTCCACCTGAAAAAGATTTCCACTAGTAATAGATTTATGCTTGAAAACTTTTAATTTCAAGTAACAACTTGTATTGGCTATGTAATATATTCAGAAAAATTTCTTCTCTTTCTATGGAAGAAATGATTAAGGAAACAAAATGGAATCCCATTAAAGCAGCAGTATTTGAGTTATCAATGACCATTTGGAATCTTTTCACTTTGAATCTAGTCCAATGTTATGAGAATTTATATAGCTATGTTGAAGGATGATCCATTACATATCCTGTCAAATAATAAAATGGGGATATGGGATGAATTACAAATCGTCTCCGTTTTTAGTGCTGATAAATTTCTCGGAACTTGTCATCGGGAGGTGACTTGCGATGCGAGAAAAAATTGGGCGCTGATGCTTTCAGCTGATTATTCTTCCCTGCCTCCTCCAGTGGAATTCCGCCTTTATATTCTCTTCGACTTTCTCTGATCCTTCTACATTTTCCATCCATTTATTTTTCGACAGAATTGGAGCGACTAATATTTTTTATTTTTTTTCTTTTTCATAAAGGTTGAAGAAAAGAGTGAGAAAAGTTTGTTGTTGGAGGCATTCATTTAAACTTATAATCTCTACAACTTCAATTATCACTATAATTACTGTCAACAATATCTACCACTTTCATTTCCACCAACCACAATTAACATCCCCGGCATTGTTATATTATTCTGATTTCACTCGCCATTGTCCGCTTTTTCTTGTCCTCATTCCGTCCACTTTCCTAATCGTCTCTTAACTCTTCATAAGTTGTTATTTTTTGTCTCGCATATATTGAACTGAAATATTTTTCAGACATCATTTCCAGAAAAAAAGTTTGAAAAGAAAAATGCTGCCAACTTATGGTACGGTAGTATCATTAATATTAATCACGCCGACGCTAATCACAGCAATCGATTACGAGGACAATGATCTAGCTAAAGGTAGTCCTTTAGACAATAACTTCGAGAATGCCTATCAACTGCATAATTCTTCATGATATTATGAAAGTTCATCACAGTGTAGGACCTAATTGTAGTGTCTATTACTATGTCTACAGTAGTAGTAATATGATATAAATAGTGCTACATTGCCCATTACCGGATAAATTAATTATTAGATGATATCACAATACCTGTGTAATACTTGTTACCTATTCAATAATCTCGTCTGCTTTCCGATGGAAATGTCTGATAAGTTGATTATGGAATCAGTTCTTTCATATTATGTTTATTCATATTGTACTTCAGTATGTCGACCTTTGGATCGTCAACTGGATTTGTTGTTCATTCTGGATGGTTCTGGCAGCGTTAGTGGAAACACTTTTGCAACACAAATGGCTATGCTTAATAAGTCGGTTACGAAAACTGTGTGATATTTTAAAAAGAGTAGAAGTTCCTGATATTTATTTCACACAAACTTTTGCAGAAGTAATTTTTCTTTACTGAGCCAAAGCTTCAGTACTGGGATAGTTAAGGTTGCTCATCAGGCTCAGTACAATTTCACTCTTTTAGAAAATACATTGCAGGATAGTCGATATGATCGAAATTGGCCCGAAAAATACACAAATTGCTGTAATGCAGTATTCATCCTACACACGAGTCGAATTTAATTTTAGTGCCAATCCAGTTGGTTGCTGTTTCAAAGTTTCAAAAACTTCGATGTCAGTTCAAAATATAAAGTGCAGTGGGTTTTAGGAAATTCCGAAACACCGAAATAATGCAAACCCTACTGAACCAATCAGGATCCTCAAAATTCCTAATTTCATTTCTCGAGATTTTTTCAAGTTATTCTCAGCAAAACAAAGACTTAATAGCCGAAGCGAAGGAACGTTGGAGATGAAACCATACTTTTATGGTATTATGATTAAAAATAGACGAAATTACAACCAATTGTCAAATGAAATGGACTTTTATATTTTGTATAGGTAGATATATGTACGAGAAAGATCGGAAATGATTTCATTATGAAATTGTCTCTTGAGAAATGTATATATTCATCAGGATATTGAACAAAAGTCATTGAAATGTACACTGCTCATAGAAAATGGAAATTGTTTAAGAAAAGCAAGAAAAATCGATTTAGAGTATGAAAAGTGAAAGTTATTCATTTCCGAAGCAATGTTTGTTAACTGTTCACTGTCCACCATTATGGAGGTACTTTAGATCAAATTATCTTCCTTAGTTAATGGACCGTTCCTTCTTTCATCGCTTATTCATATCTCGTATTCATATCTCTTATTCATATCTTATTCATATCTAACAACTTCAATTAAGACTGCAGCTCTCCGGGTCATTCACCCCTGATGGAAAATTATATTAACCCCACACATCCCAGATCCAGATAGAAAGTTGAGCTAAAAAGTTTGACTTCAAATCTAAATATCTTTTTCTAAAGAACCATCAGTCTGGTTCGAACACTTTTTGAAAATTTCCAGTGGTGGTTGATGTATAACAAAAAATTTCCTCTTGGGAGATAATGTTGAAATTATCCAGATTTACGTTTAGATTCGAAATTAATATTTAAACTTGAAATGGAAAACTTCTCATATTTCTATTTCGAAACAAGTGTATTCATCCAGTTGTGAAAACTTTTGGAAGCTGCTGTGGAGAGAATTTGTGACACTTGAATCTTAAGGATGTTTATAGAATCACCTCAAAAAATGAAAAATTTTCTAGAACAAGGAATCACTTCGCGCCTCACTCCAGAAAATTCGGCATATCTCGGGAACAACGAAAACTGGTAAAGCATTGGACAAAGCTCTGCATGTTTTCCGTCATGATTCCAGTTTTGGAGCGCGATTGAATCAGGATGATGTGGCGCAGGTTTCCAAATGATAATATATATTTTTTTAATCAACTTCATCTGTTTCTTTTCTATCAGCAGTTAATTCTAAAATTTCAATTTCTAAATCAAATGTAGGAACTCTTTACACTCCGAAACATTCCTCATATATTTTTGATGAACTAATATTTCATTAAAATTTTTCCAATTATTACTTTAAAAAAATGTTTAAAAATTGCAGCAATCCGTAATAATGCTTATAGATTTAATTTCTTGACAAATTCATCATTGACTTTCTATTATGAAATGAAGGATTTTTTGATGAAACTGTCATCAGGTAGCTGTGGTTGTCACCGATGGTCATTCACATGATGATCCGATACCAGCTGCAGTGCGACTTCGTCAAGCTGGTAAATAACAGTAATCTATCCAAAAGATTTTAATATTTAATAGAAGATTTTTCTTTGAAGAGAATTTTAAGCCTCAAGTGAAATTTATATTTCCAAATATAATTCTTAAATTTTATTTATCCTGTGATTTTTACACAGGTGTCC
The DNA here is from genome assembly GCF_000183805.2 of Loa loa. Taxonomy (NCBI): domain Eukaryota; kingdom Metazoa; phylum Nematoda; class Chromadorea; order Rhabditida; family Onchocercidae; genus Loa; species Loa loa. Next base: position 145,849 of record NW_018108203.1, read on the forward strand.
AAATACTTACTCTTGGTATTGGTGCGCACATTAATATGGGTGAGCTGATGGAAATCACCGGCGATGAAAATCTTGCCTTCCAAAATCTGACTTCTCAAGCTTCATTAGATCAATTTGTGTATCAGTTCAAAAAGATTGCTGTTGGTGAACACTGTGATTTTTCCAGAGGCTGGTGACAATTTTACATGTTTCTATTTCTTTTTTTTAAGGAAATTATCAAACAGAAAATTCCTTTCATATGATTTTAAAATTGGCAGAAGTTTGACTAAATTCATATTTTTCTAAGAATGAATATTAATTCAATCTCCAATTTAGGATACTAAAGATCCCAAAAACTTTATGGTGCATTATCAAAATAAAGCAAAAGGTCCAATGTTAACTACAAATACCGTCATGGAAAAATTATATTTCAGGTCCACTCGGAGCTGAAATAAATTGTCACAGTGATTCTGTCGAGATTATTGTTTCGACAGTGAATCCATTCTATGGACATCTTTACGTACCTGGTCAGTTTCACCATTCGGAGTGTGCCGGGATCGCACGGAACTCATCTTCCAAAGAGATCCGTCTTTCATTAGATCTTACCTCTTGCAACATCCAGAAACAGATGAAGGTAAAATAATTTTAAATGGTTTGTATTTGAATTTTTTTACTCGTTAAGCGTTTAAGTGCATCTTGTCTCACATCTTTAAATTGCAGGTAACTGGAACATTTGCCTTAGTATTTTCTGCGATCAAAGATCATGATCATCCATATGAGTTAGCAATAGCATTACGAAATACTACGTTGTATTATCACTTGAGTGAAAGTAGAATGTTTACTGATAGACACAGAAATACGATGATTGTTACTTTGATTCATTCTGATACTTTCATTGAGAAATTTCAGCAAAATCTTATGGGTACATTATTCGAAACAAGTGTCGTACTGAAATTCCATCCATTATATAATACAAAAGCAGATAAGGTTTTCAAGGTGCAATGTTTTTATCCTGAAAAAGCACCAAAATTACCGAGAAAATATGTGGACAATCAAGTGGCTATTAGTGATAAGTAATATAATATAATATAATGTTCTCTTGTAATAATGCTTAAACGTTCTTTTCGAGGCATTTTTTTAAAGCCTACTTCTAATATTATCCCTTTGTTCCGTAAGTTCGTTCTTTCTTTGCATTTAAAATGGATCTACAGGAATGAATATCAAATGCCTTGTTCTTACAAGATGGTATCGAATTCAAAATCAAATGATAAGTGTAAATTAGAAGATGTCCGTGTCGGTGATCAGATCATTCATTCATGGGAATGCGATAAAGGTATGAGTGGCATGATTACATTTCTAAGTGACAAATGAAAATTTAAAAAAAATGACATTGCCCAATATAGCTAACAAAATCATTTTGCAATACATCACTTTATGCGTGAACTTCAACTATGTATTTTTTTTCATCAAAATTAAGGTCAAAACTAGATTTATGAAGTGTTAGAAAACGACGAGTGTTTAAGGAAATTGCGAGAGGCAGGTCAGACTCAAAGTGACGAATCAAACATTTCAAATTTCCCTAAAAAAGCGCTATTTAAAAATAACTTTAAAGAGCGCAAAAGTACTGCGAAACAATCGCAACAACCGCATTCCTTCTTCAGTTCTAAGGAATTAATTCTCTTTTTTATTTGGAAATTATAATTGGTTAAACTGAATTTTGAACTCAGTCAGACTAGGCACCGGTTCACTTTGATTTAGTTCAGTGCAAAGCATTCTACAACTATCTGTAGAGTTGGAAAGGAAGGTATTGCAAGGCATTCCAGATAATTCTCTATGCTAATCATCAATTCAACTACCAGAACCCTTCTCGATGTGCCACCTTGCAGATTCCTTCGATACATATCAGTCGATGCTTGTTCACAGTTGTGTTATCATTGACCTGAGCAGTGGAGTTAACAGTACTGTCATTGATTCGTCCGGGTAAATTTACTTCATCAAACATTTTATCATAAATTTATACAATTCAGAGATAATAAAGTAATTTCGTAAAATTTCATAGATGTGCACTTGATAGTTCGGTGATCAATTTACCAGAATATTTGGATCCGTTGTCAGCATTTGCTATAGGCAAAGCAGTCAAATTTCCCGATGGTTCAATGATCAAAATGCAATGCCATCTACGATTTTGTGATCGTTTATTGGGTGAATGTGATACCATTTTGGTATGCGTATTTCACGCTATATTTTTCTCTTAATAATGCTTGTTGACAAACATTTCTGTATTATTGGTGAAAAGGCGGAAAGGGATGAAATCTGTGCTGTTGTCGTTTCGCTTTGTTTTCTGATAACCGCAGAATTTTATTGTATTCAGTTTCGGTTGGAATTACAATCAGTGCTTTAGTGCTTTCGTCCCTAAACTTCTTAGAGACTAAAAATTGACAAATGAAACTTCTAGCCTCCTCGATGTCGCAGAAGTCGTCGAGAAGCAAAGAAAAGTGGTGAAAATACCGAATCTATAAATGCACCTTTGAAAGTAAGATATGCTAAATTTAGAAGTTTCCCAACCGCATATTTGTTTAAAATTTTCCAAAATGTATCTTTCTATGAAATACCTCTTAAATTCCATTTTTTTATTTGTCAAAATTTAGGAAATGAACCGATCCTGGGATTTCACAGGTTCCATTGACAGCGATGATGAATATGAAGAAGAAATTGCGGAAGCGATGACCTTTACAATAGCACCGATGACAACAACAACAACGACGACTACATTGACATCAATACCACTGCTAACTTTTCATCCATCACGGCAAGAGAAATGTTTGTGCCTTTCTTTAATATTTTAATACTAAAACATAAAAGTTTAATTAAAGGTATCAACTTTTTTTTGCTGTAATTTGGAATTTCTTTGTTTGATATTTGATCTGTCATCCAAATTTTCTCAGTCGATAAAAATTTTAAGCATTTAGCAATGCCATCACGTCGACGTTTATCCATCGTTGGACGTGTAACTACAGCAGGAGGTCATTCGGTTGGATCATTACCGCTTTTGTTAGCATCTAACACTCATGATATAGCATCTTATTCTTTCGAGAAACTGATCAGTAATGAAGAAACACCATTTGCTGTTCCATCATCACCAATTAATCGGTTCATTTTTACTTTTTTTTTTTTCTTATCATTAAATGCAGCTTGGCAAAACGGATTTGCACTGTCCTACCTGGTATTCAATGTTTTATAATAGTTATATGATTTGTAACATAAACGCTTAAGATAATAAACCGAACACTAAAAGTGCATAATGGTCATTTTACAAGTAGAAACTAAACCATTTCTATCTGTTTCAGCCACTCTCCGAACGGTGGTCATCCACGCATTATCGATTTTCCAGCAGGCGGTATGGATATAAAAATTAACACACAAAATGTAACAATTGTAAGCGATGATCATTTGAAACAACAATATCAAAAAGTAACTTTAGGCATTTTAAATTTTTACAAACTTATCTTTAGCGAAAATTTCACAATTTTACATAAACGGCTTAAAGGGTCAGCTGAGGTAGCTAGTTTCGACTGGAACCGTATCAGTAACAGGTATCAGTTCTTCAGATATATCTTAAGAAAGACTTGAATATAGTTGGAGACACGAGAAAACAGAAGGAATTGTAAGGTATATAATGCGAATAGAGATATTGAAGAAGAGATATTTATTTTTTCTCGTTGTCTTGTGGAATGAAATTAATTATTAAATTAAGCAGCGAGGAATAATTCATGTGACAGTTTCAAAAGAAGACAAAATAATGCGACAGGTTTCAGGAACTGAAGGAACGACAACAAAAAATAAAGTCATTAACGAAAAATGTCTCAAAAACACCACTAACAATCATATCTTCGGTTGTATTCGATAAAACTACTGCATCTGCGATTATATTCAATAAAATTATTAACGGCGCAGAACGAACACCGCACCAACCGAGTCACAACATATCTAAAACAGGAGATACTGAATTATCAGCGCTAGAAGCAAGGAATAAAAATATTTTCATTAATAATTCATTCCAGGAAATCGAGAAACAAACGACCAATAGGGCACGCTTTGAGTCAGAGGTGCTTCTTTTCGATATTCTGAAATTCAGGAAAAGTTCCCACTATCTGAACCTTAAATCAACTCTCTTCCTTGTACTTCTCGTTTGCTTACATCCGAAATAATTTCCGAATGTTTGTGGATTCTAAATTATCATGAGTTTTGAAAAAACAGCGCAGCAACTACAAAATACTCTTACAAGGAAATTTGGTTTCATATTTCATTTAAATTGGAAGTGATTGTGAAAATTCAGAAATCGGTGGAAGAAATAGTGGAAGAAATGAAAGCAGTCGTACAACTTGAACAAAGGATACAAAAAACACTTCGATCTGATGCAATCATAATTGAATCACAGGTCTCTCTCATCCTTTCGGTTTTTCATGCGTTTGGTATTTTTCTGCTTTTCAAATACAAAACTTTGAAAATTTCGAAAAGCGAATGATTTATAATTTTTGAAAAATATGGATTTTTTTTGGCTAATTAGCACACCTGAACATATTTGAAATTTCAGGTTATAAATGTCCGTGATTTGGAGGTAATGAGTGATCCAAATTTAAAAGAAAAGTGGTGCAAGAGATAAAGTGATCTAAATTAGGAAAGGTCACCAAGGATTATGCAAAACACACCTAAGCCTGATATATTCCGATTACTTTAAGCGTTACGAAGTTTGTCGAGATTCCGAATGGACAATCTAAATTCTCAAAACTCTCTTTTCTGCTTTTCTGTCCTGTGGTATTTTCCTCCATTAGAAAAAATACAAGAAAATGGGGAAAAATTGAATGAGACGGAAAAACACGAATACTTCAATCCCAAATTCAAAAAAACGATTTTTAATGAGACCGGTTATTTTGCAAAACTTTTAATTGCGAATGTTCCAGACATCTTTATTTATCTTCTTGGCAGGGCAATATAAAGGATAGTGTTATGAGTCGAACTCGGACCTAAGAATTTCCATAATTTGATGCTCACTTTAGTTATAATTACGAACTATTTTATATCTTTCCTGTGAGGAACTTAATTTACTCCGTTATAAATTCGACTCCATTATTTAAAGAATAGAAATAATCACACCGCCAAAGCATTACCGACTTTCTTTTGTTATATTTTCTGCTTCGCATGCAGGAATGTAAATTATGACCCATGTTGTCATACTGTATATACGATGCCAACCCTCATATGATCTAGAAAAATTTTTTTTGATCCCATTTTTTGCATCTGTGGTCAGAAACTTTCAAATAAAAATAAATTTTTGTCCAAATAAACTGCGTCGAAATTATCCCAAAAGCAACGCCAGTGTTAAGTGAAAATAGAAAAATTGGAAATGCATAGCATAATACCGCCGAACAAATGGCACAAAATTTAATTTCGAGTAGATTACAAACATATATCAGAAGCATAAGAAGCACATACAATTGTAGATTGACAGTATGCAATTGCACAATACAAGCATATATGAATAAATAGAAAAATATGAAACTTATAAAATTTCATGTGAACTGTGATGGTATCACAACGCTTTAATAAAACAGTATTCAGCAAAGGTATTCAAATGAAGTGAAATTTTCCTAAAAAACGGAAAATCCAATTTATGAAGCATTTCAATAAAAACAAATACCTACTATCAGAGCAGATTTTCTTTCCATTGTTTCTGCAAAGCAACGAGTTTTGGAAAAGTTTGTTAACTAAACATCAAGAGTTTTTTTCTCTCACAATTTATGTCAAGTTCTAAATTATGCGGACACGCATAACATGCATGTAACATAAATTCCGCTTAAAATAAATAAATTATAACGAGGCAAGCGAGCATTTAGAAGCACTGCATATAACGTTATATAAAAATATAAATTGGTAAATTAAAAAAGTCAACAACAGAGTCCCAGTGGGAAATTATTGAAAAAATAATGCTCTCCGAATAGATTTATTAAATACCTATGAAATTTTAAGTAATCTGAGAAATGAACATTCATCTACTTATTTTCCTTCTTTAACAGTCAGCTCCAGACGTGGTTCATCAAAAAAGCTGCGATTTGGAAACACAGACCCCGCACTCTTCAAGCTTACGTTACGTCAAAGCCTCTATAAAGTCATTTCTTGATACTTGTTCTTTTCATGCATCAAGATCTCGAGAACTCATTGACAGCTAAACCTTGCATTCACTTTCCCCTATATTTTTATTAGCTATAGAGGTTTTAAATAAAAATAAATAAGTAGAAAATGACAAAAAAAAAAATGTTTGTAGCCAACAAGCAATAAAATAAATATATTAACAGAAAGATCAGTTTTTATAACTCACAAAATAACACAGGATTTAAGAAAAGAAACATTTTCTGGGAGCAATGACGCCACAAAAACTTACACTTACACGTTTCGTATTGGATAAAGCATAATTTATACTCATAGAAAGTCGAAATAAAAGGAAAAAACTCCCTTATTTCTAAGAACGTTCCCTTAATTTTAAGGACTTCCTCAATTCTCGTACAAGTACTTAGCAGCCTCAATCATTAAGTAAATTAAATAGGATGACTTCATGACTGGCATTATGAATTTTCAGAGCGGTAGGATAGAACAAGATAACTACGAGGAACGACCTAGCAGTCTAACTGGTTATGATAGCTTGTATTTCCTGATGGCGGGAACCTAGGGAATATGCGGAGTAAGGATATGCAGCGAGAACTAAAGATTCAGTCGATATTTTCCAGTGTCATCCCACAATTTAAGAAAACCGGAAAACTTAGAAAAATTGACCGAAATTTGAGAATTTTTTTCGGACGGTAGTCAAGAAAAGTTCAGTTAATCTAATTCAGCTAAAATAACTTGCCTTAACATAAAGCACGATTTAGGTGTTAACATATCACATACAAATCTCGAAACAAATACTTTAATTGGCTCCTTCCAAATGATTCATAGCAAAGCAACGTCTGAAGACCATATCTAAACTGATAAGAAAAATTTTTGAATCCCTAACAAAAAATGAAATGTGGAAACAAAAGCCAACCTAGAAAATGATAGTAATATGACACAATGCTAAGCAAGTGCAACATTTTTCTGATTTAAAAGAAATTTTGGAAAAGACAGACAACACAATGTTCAGAATAACCTGTTCGCCATTCAGCTACAACATTTCCTTTTTTCATGTCGTCTCAGACTAGAGCCACCCAATCGCACACCACCGCCACTATCAGCAATGTTTGGTTGAGGAGCTCGAAGCTTTGCTTCTAGCACTAACCGTGTTATGCAGTTGAACATCTGTAAGACCATACCAAACTAATTCAAAACCTTGATCTCTGTTCCTTTCCCAAGAACTGAAGTTAACACAATAGTAAAACAAAAAAATAAATAAGTAAATAAATAAACAAACAAATAAAATAAAAAGATAAAGGAAACAAAATCTCACCGGAAAAAAAGGAAAAACTAATAATAATCTTACTTGTATTTGCTCGAATGAAACTGCTTCTTAGTCTGGTTCTGTCTTTCTGATTGAGCATGTCTATTTTATAAACTAATCTTAATATTTTAAACTAAATAATTGATCGCATTACTCTAGACTTTCTAAGGGGTAACTTATATAATTATGATGGGAAACACCTCGAGGTAATAAGACAAATGCCACCTCTTCAACATTGATATTTTCTTTAGCGGAGGTTTCGAAGAATGGAATTTTCATTGTTTCTGCAAAACGACGAGCGTCAACTTCTAATACCACTCGCCGTTCTGGATCATCAGCTTTGTTACCAACTGAAGGTGTGTAAGACAATAAAGTAAGGATCATAAGTCTTAACTGAAAATTCAAGAAATTTTCTAAATTTGAATTTCTGAAATTCCTCTATTTCATTTCGGAAGTGATAGTTTCTACCTTACCGAGAACTTTCTGAACATTTTCACAATTTGTGTCGATTTCATGTAGCCATCTTTTCACGTTACTGAATGAATCACCACTTGTCACTTCATACACAACAATTACACCATGCGTTCCGCGATAGTAACTGCAAATGCTGATTTCGGTTTCTATTTCTTTATTTATAAGGTCTCTTGCAAGTACTAATATGATAAGAAATGCATGACAGCTGCTTCGGCTGAACCACCGCAAAATTACATAAAGTATCACACTCAGTACATGACCGTCAAGAAATAATTTCAAATCAAAAATTACGTACTTGAATCAGATTTGAAAAAATCCTTGAGATAGAAGAAAAGAAAAGAAACATACGTAGAAGTGATGGTGCGAAATCTTTCCTGACCAGCTGTATCCCAAATTTGTAATTTCACTCGTTGCCCATTGATCGTAACCGTTCGAATTTTAAAATCAACACCGATAGTTGTAATATAATTCGCTATAAAACGTTGAAATTTGAAAACAACCCAATCACTTTTTCCTTCATTTTTTTAAAATTTCAAACATAATTTTGAATCCAAAAGTTAGATTCCAATTCAGAAATCAAATGATTGATTTGTTGGAAAACAATGCCAAACAGGTATACTAAGTGAAGAAAAAGTAACTGAACTCCTGATAAATTTTTCATAGACGAAAACTCCCAATCCTTTACCACTCTTTAACTAAGCAGAGACTTTTTTGCAATCATTTTATAAAAACTTACGGGAGAATGTGTTGTCTGCAAATCGAAGCAATAAACTACTTTTCCCAACTCCTGCAACAAGAATTTTAAATCGCTTGGTATGAATGACTTCTCAAAATAATTTATTGGACCGTATAATGAATCCGTTTTGGGGAAAGTTTCACGCACTACTTTACTGTTTTCCTCTAAAGAAACCATAAAATAGTTCTGTTCCGAACACGCATGGAAAGGTGCTAATCGACCCTTTCAGCACACAAATGTTAAAAGCTCACCGCTGTCACCAATGATAAGCAATTTGAAGAGATGATCGTAATCACGCGGACCAGGAGCTACACTCATTGAAATGCTTTCTTCTCTTTTTCCTATGCTATAGCGCTTCTCCCCTGAAAATAAATTCCCGTCCGAGAGATCTGAATACATCACACAACTGAAATATATCACTGGCACCCATAAGGAAGGGATGAACAACCAGCTCATTTCAAGTTGAACTTCACATGACTTAATTCTCCAAGGTTTGAGTAAGTATCCGAAAGAATTTTACCCGTCTAGACAGCCTGAACAAAGCTCAACAGACGACACTAAGCAAGCAAATTTTTCCGCATCACAAGGAAATAACGCAGCGACGAAATGAAGCTCGTCCATCCCAACAATTCTTCCATAATTGAAATCCCCAATTAAATCTTGGATAATATAGCCATATTCATAGCTTAAATTATCAGTGAATTTAAAGTACTAATTGTATCATATGATCTCCTTGAAGATTGGACATTTACGTTCCGTTTTTATACTAGCAAACATGGGATAAATATATAAACTCAATGAGGATTTAAAATACAAGTGAAATCTGTACTTCCATTTGTACAAATCCGAAATGTTTTGTACTTAAGTATATTAACGATATCGCAAAGGATCGAGCTCGAAATAAGTGAATTTTGAGGAAGAATAAAGAATTAAAAATACTGAAAAATAAAAAATTGAAGCATGAAATCTGGCGTCTTTTTGATAAACGAAAAACCTCAAGAAACATTTAAAACAAATTAAAACCAATAGTTTAAACAGAATTAAGTCATGACATTTCATTATATGTTAATCCCAATGCACATTTTTCACATACATTTTTGTGGTGGCAGTAGCAGAAAGACTGAAGGAGGTCCAGGTCAAGGTCGATATCCACGGTTTAAGATTTAATTATAATGGATAATTGCAGTTTTAATAAACAAGAGATCTCTGCAACGATCTCTGACCTTTCGGTTTGAGTCACACATATAACTTCCCCGTCTCAGAGTGTTTTCCGAAATACACATCTAGATCCCTAAATTTAGTGACTTGTCTCCTTTCACTTTCATCTCTTAACTTTTCACTTTGAACTTCCTTATTTTCACCATAACCAAGTTGTCACTGGACAGGTTAGACATGAATGTCTTCGCTGATGGTAATTGCAACAGCAAGAGATATTTCGCAAAGAAAGCAAGAAGTAACCATGAGAAGCGTCCATGCAATGAATATCAGAACTTTGAGATGGCGGCAGTTGCACTCTGACAACTGGCCGTCACTGTGGGCCGTGCTTTTATTTGGGGAAGGATTGGTGATCTTGCCGCAATAGTGTGGGTTGGATTTGTTGGGTTGGTGTTTGTCTTTTAGAAGTGTTCGAAATTCCTTATCTGTCGAGTAATGTATTCCCTTACTTCCAGGGTAACTAAATGTAAATAAAATGAACTGTTGGTCTAAGAAAGAATAATTCTCAAATGTATAATGGTTCATCTGACTTTATTTAGGCTGTTAATTAGCTAATTATTCCTTGCTTGAGTGAGTACAAGGATGGAAACTTCTGAAATGAGCTGCTGGTACAGCACCTCATGCTACACTATTCCCCATAGAATGTAGTTGTGGGGAACTGTGCCATAGATCATTTCAGAAGACTGAGATGAAATTATGGCGAAATGAGTGAGCACAAATTACATTGTATATTGTTTCATAACGACAGTGGTCGCGCTGGTGACAACGACTTGATCGTGAAATAATAGTGACAATCACTTTTACAAAATAGGGTTAAAATAATTCTTTTTCTGGTATCAAATAATTAATGACATGGATAGAATAGACCTTTGGTTCTGTTGCTATACATGTCTCTAGCATATGGTTTGTTCTTTTAATATTGGGACTATGGAGGACAGTGATTTATTTTGAACATTGTCATTTACTGAATTTTGTAGTTCTTCGGATTTAAACTATGTCGAAGAGAGGACGCGGTGGAGCATCGGGAGCGAAATTTCGTATTTCGTTGGGTCTTCCGGTTGGTGCTGTCATGAATTGCGCCGACAACACTGGCGCTAAAAATCTTTTCGTAATTGCTGTATATGGAATTAAAGGACGTTTGAATCGATTGCCAAGTGCTGGTGTCGGTGATATGTTTGTTGCTTCCGTAAAGAAGGGCAAACCTGAACTGCGGAAAAAGGGTTTGTTTCATTCGTGAATTCAGATGTGAGCTGGATATTTCGGTATGATTGAATAGTATTGAACGATACTTGTTTGTTATAATTCTTTATGTTTGACCAACATGAAAAAGTATTCAATTTTGAGATTGCACGCTATTATGACCATATCATCTCTTAATATGTCAAGATCCATTAGACAGTGGTTATAGATTTCGTTAACATGCCATGAGTCAACTTTGTAACATTTAAATAAAGTTTATTCGCAATAGCATAACTGAAAAGAAGCCGATGAGGATGTTTGAAGGATGGTTTCGCAAATATAACTGATAGTAGTACCATGTAGAAATCCTTGGCTGTCTGAGGCTTGTAAGATAAAATAATTTTCACACGTGTGTCATGTACAATTCTATTGGTTTTAATTGCCCTGCATTCTGGAAATGCCTTAGATTCAATTTGTGCTATTCATATGCAGCAGCTATCAAGAGCATGTTAAGAGATTATTTCCCATTTCGATTTTTGATAAATTCAAAATAATTCAGTTCTACAAGCAGTGGTTGTGCGACAACGAAAACAATATCGGCGGAAGGATGGTTCATTCATCTACTTCGAAGATAATGCTGGCGTTATTGTAAACAACAAAGGTGAAATGAAAGGCTCGGCCATTACTGGGCCGGTAGCCAAGGAGTGTGCGGATCTGTGGCCCAGGATTGCTTCAAACGCTGGGTCGATCGCATGAAAACTGTTGTTTTTTGTTAATCAAGCGATTTGAATAAAACGATTCACTAATATCCTTCCTTTGCTGTCCTGAATAGCCAGTAACATTGCAGCATTTTTAAATATCTTGTTATCTTCAGAGGTATAGAGTTATTCGGAAATCCGGTATGAACAGTAATAGTGAAGTTAATGTGTTTCATTCTTATCAACCAGTTGAAGCTCTCTTTTACCTTCTATAGCACTGAGGTAAAGAAACCTGACATCTGTTCGAAATTGGGTTCGGTTATATGTATATATAAATCCCCATTACAACTCATCTGATAAAGCTAGAGTGCGTGATTCCGAAAGATGTCTTTTTATACAAGCGACAGAGAAACGTCGACAAATTCGTAATCCTAACGGATGCTTTACTTGTTGAGGGATTTCTTTTTCTTTCCGTCGCTTGCTGTACAAGCAAAAATGCATTAACTGCTTGTAATGTGTATATCTGTCGATATCACTGATATGAAATTTATTTCTTGTAGTACATACCTTTAAAATGTTTAAATTCGTCGACAGTTATACAGTACAACCATTTCCAGAATTGGTAAATCACTATACTCACATTTTGGTGAATTTTATGGATCCTGTTTCATCGGAACCACCTACAATATATTGGCGCTCATGGTCTGACTACATCTAAGAAGCAACTGTATACACGACCACCTAACTAGGTTATCTTCATTGATAATTTCTCAATGAAGAGACTGAAGATTGTTTGTAACCTTGCATGAACGATAAAAATTATTATGTCTGAAGATAAAATGTTTACACTTACCAAAGTAAAATCTTACCTAATGCTTTTTCTACTTCTGAAGAGGAAAAAAAAGCGTGGTTAAATAATGCATTCTTGATCATTTGAACCATCATTCCGTGCGTAACTTCACAACTTACCTAAATAAGAATAGAAATTTCCAAACAGCTCAGATTTGTCACTGAAATTAAGAAATGTTTTTGGATGGGCATATTTTCAAAGCAAGAACCATACATGTTTTTGCTTTGAAAATATCTTTATCCAAATTTCGTCCCTTATGAAAAGTCATACAGATCAGGAACATGCACAAGCGAAAATTCGGGACGAACTAATTTTTCCGAATCGGTTGCTGGGTTAGAAATAATAATGAAGTCAAACAAAGAACCTTTCTTGTGTCTTTAATTATCTTCGATAATTTATCTGCTATTGTTGAATCTAGTGAACGCGGCCCTTGAATATTTTTGCACTTGCTTACCTAAAATTTAAACTTCCCTTCTCCACTTGATAGTAATTATTGCACCATCTCTTCCAATAAAATGCAAAACTTTGGAAAAAATTTGGAAATTTTAGAGTTTAACTCACATTCTGTAACTTTTGAGCGAGATCATTGATCTGCGACGTAATGTATGAAGAGTTGGTGATCAGTGAATTGCTGGACAAAGTGCTAACCCAGTAAGTGTTCCACAGAGAATCCAAGAGACGTGCATCCAAAGATGATTTGAAATAAGATACTTCCAAGGGATAATACTAGAAAAATATATAAGAACTTGGAACCATATCCATCATGATTTTTCTGTAGTTTAGAGATGTTCCAGTTCTATAGTGCTACTATCTTTTTAATTCATTGGAAGTAGGGTGCCATCCTTCTTAAACACGAGATATAGAACCACCGAAAAATTGAATTCGAAAATTTCGATGGAATATTCGAGATAGTTTTTTAGATACACAAAAGGTGAGAAATATTGAAAAGTAATACAATGAAGAATATAATAAAAACAATACCTGTTTGCAATGAACTCCAAAGTCTTCAATTTTATTTAAAGGAATCGACTGATATTCTGAAGGAACCTCGTCAGGAGGCTTATAACCCTTTGGGTAAGTTCGGAAAGCACCAAGTTCTACTTTTCCTGCTGACATTGTTCGGATAGGATCAACCTGGAGTAGAAGTAAAAGGACGGTCACTGAAGAAACGAAAAGTTATTGCGTAAGCACAGAGATGATTTTGTACTAAGATTCAACTTAACAAAAAAGGAATATCAAAACCTACCACAATAGCTACGAACGGCTCCTGGAATTGTTGATTGAGAGCCTGAGTTGATACGTCAATTCCACTTAACCAACATCCGTATCCTGGATGACTGTGGTACCATCCTACAACCTTAAATGAACAAGGAAAATAAGGAATTTCAAAGATGTATTGAGCTACAGAATCAGGCCTGTACGAACTAGAATGCACGAATTCGATCAAAGCAAGAGAAAATTTTTGGTGCCGTAAGAAATTTCAAAAATACTAAGAATCACAGCTGACTATCCAATCACCAAAAACGAAAAATGTCCCTTTCTGTTTAGAGTAGTACATTAAAAACCCAATAATAAAATTAACCTTATGAAGTCTTCCCACTGCTTCTGAACTATCTGTATATGTCGTCATGTATTCGTACGCTTGAGCTTGAGCGTTCACTCGCGTTTCAGTACCTTCCACAGGCAAAGCAAAACTGTCCACCACGACCAGTGTATTTGCATCCACTTTACCCTGCACTAATCCCATTACTTCCAAATTACCACCACTCCTTGCATGCATTACCATTTTCAACAAAGCCAGTGCAGCAATTTTGATTTCCTAGAAGCAGAATCCCATGAATTTTATCGTTAGAAAAGAATATAAATGATGCTTTTCTCAATCTAAGTATTTCAACTGCTACATATCATGGGTTGTGTTGTACTTTTTTTACCAATGAGGAATCAAGGGAGGACATAATTCACAACTGAAAAGCTATTGAAAAACTCGTGCTTTGAAATAATGAGGATCTTTTTCCCACGGCTTCACAGCCCGTATAGCTTGTTGTTCAGCTGAGTCGTACTGATAGATAGTTTCTAATGATTCGATATTATTTGACATTTGCCAGTTTCGGAATGCCATTGATGTGGCACTACTCATCGACGATTCCATTGGTTGATCGCTGCTCATTGAGGTCATAAAAACAATAAGCGAAAATTTGAAATTTTAGAGAACTGATATGCTTTTTCTTATCTAAAGTTTAATCTTGACAATAATGCCAAGTATTATTGAGGTTAAACTTATTCTGAAACTACCATACAAGTCTCATGCTCCAAAAAGGAAATATTTTATTAACTGAATAATTACGTATTCTTGCAAATTGAAAGAGACGAATTAATTTGCTACACCAGATACTCGAGAGTGGTCAATAAGACAGCTCAAATTGAGCAGAAAATTGATGTAACATGAGAGACTGCAAATTACCAGTCACCCCAAATGATATCCCACGCTTCCCATCTGTTGATTATTGAATAAAATGGACAGTATCTCTCGACGTAAACAACAATCCAACGTCAGCTGTCCTACTGAAACCTTCACCCATTGTCTGTCTTGTTTACTTCCACCTCAAATAACAAGCCAGTTTCCTTCATACTTCACACAATTGGTGATGACGTTTGCCATGAAGTGGACATTACTACGAAATACATATATATAGCAAGACATGTTCATTGTGGAGGCATCATCCATCCATCTATATGATATCAGCTAAGAAGACAGGAGAAACGGTGTAAATTACTAAAAAAAGAAGAGAAAAAAAAGCTAAAGTTATACTTAAAAGCTATACTGGAAGGTTGTCAGAGATGAAACTTATAGACCTATTCGGTTGAAAGGAAGAGGAAGAGTATTCATTTGAAAAGATACTTTTCCAGACTCTTAGAAGAGTATCCTGGAAGAGTGTCTCTTTTTTTCAGATCAATAACCTGGACACTGATGCCAATACCGCCACCACTCTCCCCTACCGTATCACAAAGATTACTTTCCGTTTCCAGTATAGCTTTTAACAGCCAATTCTAATTTCGCGGTCGGCCGATGTTTTAGAATTGAGAATCGGTCTCTAGAAGGTGACAACATGAGGTGGAGTGGTAGGGATGGTGGTGTTGGAAGAGGTGTGATATGACCTAATCGATCTTCTAATGCAGTTCTATTCTAGCATGCAAGTATTTTATGTATGACCTTTCTAAATGCTCATTTGACGTGATGACTGGTCATTGATTGTTCACCAGTGTAACACTTGGATCCGTTTAACACAGTCGGGCGCCGATCACAAAGTAATGATTGCTGTTGTGACTCTTGATTATTTCAAATTTTAGCTTACTTGTCCACGCTTGTGACGAATCAGAGAAAAGCAGAAGTGCTTCTGTGTAAGAGTGAAGTAAAAGGTGCAAAGAATCGATGACAGTGTTTAACACTCGATCAACGACAACAGTAGCAGCAACATTGGCAACATCAACGACGACAACAACTGAATCTATGAGCGAGGGGACCAGTAGCTGTGGCAACACAACACGTCAAATATCCAGCGCACATGGAGCTTTAGGAGAAGCAGCCCCGAGCAGTGTCTTGGACAACAACGTTGTATTCCCTGTGGGCAGTGTGTTGGAGTGTCGAAATGTGTTGAATTCTACGACCGTTGGTCAGGTGATCTGCTCAGACCAGCCGACGCGACTTCTCGTCCTAAGTTTATATTTCTTTCAAGTCCTCTCTTAATAACGTGTATATGGGGCTAATCCAATATATCGATCTGATTTAGCATCCCCCGCCCCCACCTTACTACTGTTATAGCAACCAGTGGGATTACCGAGAGTCTCATACGTAGATGGAGTGTGTGGAGTTTAGCCCAGAATTACGGAGGAGTCTCTGTATGTAGACACTAATTACGCGAGAGTGGCAATAGCTGTTAGATAAAGTGAAGAAGAATGCAGTTTCAAGAAATGTGTGATTTTTTTGAAATGCGAACTAACCACAAACTTTAAAACTATACATATTTGGCTAGGGTTAAGTACTTTTTTACTGCTTCATAGATCGACGTATCAAGTAATCAGCAACTTGCCTTTAACATAAACCCTTGTATATATCCCATGTTTTTTAGGGGATACTTCAGGACCAGCTGGAGTACCGTTGGTACGTATAGTCAATCTGGCTCTTGTTGCACAGGTATTTTATTTTGACTTCTAGAAAAATACTGTTTGAGAAGCCAAACCTTATTTGACTTCCCCAAAACTTTTTGAAACATCCACTTCACGAATACGAGGAAGGTTTTTTTGTGAGATCAATGAAAGTGAATCACTTAGTGAAGGAGACATCAGTTGGAAACACGTCAGTTAAAAAGTTGTAAGTAAAAAAGCTACAAGATGAACTATTTGTCTCTAATTTCAGGTAACATGTCTGAAAGATAAAGGGAGCGAGCAATCGTTACCTTGGCCAAATTTGCAGATATCCACAAAACAAGTGCAAGAACGGATGAACCGTGCAATAGCACGAAAGAAAGCATCCATAATGCAAACTAATGTATCGGTTGAGGGGCAGCGAGCTTTTATTCATCTGAGGAAAACGTAAGCTTCATGTATCGGTTGAATTAATGGTAAATTTATGATTTCTTTCATGGTACTGGAGGTTTTTAGTTACTCTCATTTGTCTTTTCCATTTTTTCTTTCCATTAACTCATAGTGGCTTTTGCTTCTTTTTCTTTTTATGCGGAGAAACACAGAATACCATCAGAAGATTAAAGGACTAATCACATCCTTTTAATTTAGTTGGTCATAAATAATTGCAGACTGGAACATAGGGTGGAATGGTCAGGTAATAATATCAAAGTACTCAATCGTGTATTAGTACAACCACCATATACAGCTGATTCCATTGAACCTATTGGTGACATCAGCGATACGGCAGTCGCTTCAGCAAAAGAACATGTTCGCAAAATCGTAAGCGATTTAAGGAATCTTTGGATTATATATTTGTAGGCGCATGGTAGTTTTAAATAAATATTGTAAATTCGACTGCAATTTGCGTTTGAATTTTTACTGTAGTAACTCGTTCCTAGCATTTTTGACCGTTGCTCTTCTTTAGGCTGGAATAGAAGCTTTATCTTAAGCTGTGGTAATAATGTATCAAGACATAAAGCGAGGTATTTTACAACTAGCGTTATTGCAACTATAACTAAAATTGTTTTTTTCAAGGTTTTAAATAAAAAGCAAAGCATAGTTTTTGACTGAAATGAGAGTTACAAACGAATAAGTTATTAAGCTTTGTATAACTGCGATTTAACGCATCTTATTTTTATTTAATATCGGATCCACATACACAACATTTTTAAATGAATCCAACAAGCCTGCAAGTTAATCTCCTATTTGACGTTCCCTAATATTTCCGGCAAAATAGAGTTTTGGATATCTATGAGGATTCATGTGCATCACATGTGAAGTACATTACAGTCTTTTCTGTTATTTCATAGCTTTTTTATTTCATAGTTTTTTATTTTTCTTTCATAAACACTTTTTAATGCTAGATATAAATTCTGCAGTTAACGAAATATCGCAGTACTCAACAAATAAGTACTCCTAGCGACGATGCACCTGCAGATCCTACACCGTCAGGTTGAAAGCAGCAGAGAACGATCAGAAAAATATCGTATGATTTTCTCTGACGTTTCAAATTCCATACGATGATTACCAAGTTTATTGATTCTTTGGGCAGTTTCTACATTGTCCTAGAGAGTGAGTAGGATTACTCTGAAATAATATCCATGTTTATACTACCAGTTCTGCTTGTAGTTCCATTTATACACTTTTTTCATTATGAAGATCACTTCAAACTTTAGCATCTTTACCAAAAGTTCTGAAATATAACGCATTTTTTTTAATTTTAACTTCTGGCATAAACGGTGTAAAATGTAAAAAAAATAAAGTTTTATACAATGCATCTTGTTTTTTTCGAGAAATGCTATATAGGTCATATCCTTGTATAGCTTTTAGTTGTCCTAAAACAGTTTCTTTTGGGTTTGTTTTTCGAAGTTCTAAATATTTAGGACTTATACGTTGCAGAGGTACCTGATTTAAATGATGCATTACTTTCGAAACAAACAGGCAGATGATGTATTGATATTGTATTGCGTAAAATAAATGTCTTAAAATCGATATCCAGTGCTGGTTTCTAAAAACCAAAAAATTTAAACTTGAAATGATATGGGTGATGTACATCCTCTTCCGTATTCTGTGATCGATGGAACCGCCTGAAGCGTTTCAGAAGATTTTCAGTTTGTGGATGGTGTTATCATTTTTCTCTACAGTGCAGTCAAAATATCAGAACTTAAAATTAAAAAAGCGAAAGCCAATCGAAGCTTTCAAAAAGTGATGCTGATATTCGTTGGAAGACCAACGAATATCAGCAGCATCATTACACTTTGTTATATGCGGTATCATAAATGATTGGTTCTTTCGATTAGAGATGTGACTGATGTTACTTTTTCTGCTATTACTAGTTGTATGCCTTTAATTTTCATATCTTTTTCTCCGGAATCCTTCAAGAAATGCATGAGTTTTCCCAGGCAGCATCGTTTTTATTTGCTGTATAAGGTCATATATGCTTTTTATATCATGTCTTAGTTGGGGAACCGTCTGAATCTTTTCATTTTGTAAGATTGATTTTCTCTAATGTTCGCGGCGATTTGTTTCTGTGTTTCTTAAATTTAGCCTAAGCCGTCCAAAATCTTATCTTTAAGCTGACTGTTATTTAACCCATCAGTACTCGTTTGCAGAACGCGAAGAACTACAATCCAAAATAAGATGATCAAGTTATGCATATTGCCAAACCAGTTAGTCAAATAACTATCTACGTAATATTGTATATATTAAATCATTGGACCGCTGAATCCCGAGGTGAGGCAAGATAATTATGTACTGTCACATGTTTTTACCAAACATCATTTACTTATCATCTTATTGTCATTCTAAGAACGATCTGTATTGCTTGATTTCCTTGATTAAATGCTTGTATGTTAATATTGAAATCCTTAGTACTACCATCTCGTGTGCTCAAAAGCTTGCTCAACAAACAAACGGTGTCTGCATGAGTTTTGGTAATAATGAAAGGGGTAGGAATAAAAATAATTCTTGACCCAACACGAATAATAGGTTGCCTCACAGAATACACCAATGTCAACTGAACGTAAATTTGATGATGATAACGACAGCGATGATACGCCTCGGTTGTCTGCTGAAGCAGTGAATGCATTAGCAGAATTTTATATCGAAATGAATGCTGCTGATAAAGCTGTTGTTGAAGAAGACTGGCAGGTTCGTCATACATAAACTAATTAGCACATTTACGCAGGTTATGAAGAGTCTCCAATTGGACAGGTTTTAGGAATGGTGTTTTGTAATTCTGAACTGCATCGAGTTCAGACGATGCAGTTTTTGAGGACGTATGTGATATTGAGATTAGGTAGTCAGAGTTATTTCCAGTTCTGATTAAACATCTTGAGGGTCGTTATTTGGTGATTCAACTTAACTGCAACCAGTTGCCTCCTTACAATTTTTAAATTTCGACTTCCAAAGATCCTTCGTCATTCATGAATTAATTAACGCGATGTCTGGCGTGAGTATGTTTGGCATGAGTTTGAATTAATTGGTATATAGGATTAAGCAGAATATAGTTTCCACGAGTTTCAATTAACGAAATTTCCTGTACTCCAACAATGATTTTCTAATTTAGCTAAGTCAGTTCTGGTATTCGGAAGAAACTGCTTCAAAACTTGCTGAAGAATGTATGAAGAGTATTGGAAGTTGTGGAAGAATCGCTTGCATATCGTGCCCAACGCTTCTTGATTATCTTCTAAAGATTGATGTAAGTTATCTTCGAAATTGCTACCTTGTTCACTTATTCTATTAATGTATTAAAACTGTTGTATATTTCAGTGCGTAATCTGTGAACGTGTTTTGGTAACACTTTTTGAATACGATCGTCGATTTGAGAGGAAATTTGCTAAGGAATTTGTTGCGTATGATTATCGCGAACCTTTGGCAATACCTGAATTTCATCACAACGCATTTGATTTAATTGTTATTGATCCACCATTTCTCTCTGATGAGTGCTTAATTAAAGTAGCACAGACAGTACGATTGTTGTCCCGTGAATCCTCAACAAAATTATTGATTTGTACAGGGTTAATAATGGCAAAACTTGTAAGTTTATCTTAATTTCTGGATTTTAAAAAGATTTTAAAAGATAATTGAATGTGAAGTGGATAGTGGCAAATCATGCATATCTGATGTTTAGGATGCAAATAACTTCTTGAATACCAAAGCTTTAAGTCGTTCTGCATAGCTATGTAGACTGCTTTTGTTCAGTGACAAATGTTAAAAGGGATTTTGTATTTCGCTTAATGTCTTTATAGTTATCTTCCTATTAGAAACTTTTGTTTTTCCAATAAATGATGTGTGTGTGTGTGTGTGTTAAAGCACGTAATAGTGAAATTACTACTTATAAAGGTGAATTTATATTACACCTTAATTATTTCCTCATCTTTTAATTGGATTGGAGGACATTAGTTTGGCTTTCAGGTCGAAAGATTATTTCACGCACACAAGTGCAAATTCCAGCCATGCCACAAACACAACCTTGCAAATGAATTCGCCTGTTACGCAAATTACGAAACCGTCGTTTTGTGATAATGTTTTTTTTACATCTAGTCGGAGACAGATATTCTGATAAGGATGACAGGCTAATACGCGAGGTAAGCTGAAAGTGAATAAATTGCGAAGTCGGTATCGTAAGAATTAGTTGCACTGTTTTCACTGATGGTTTTGTCAAGCAGTAAAAACTGAAAGTTCATCTATTTTTGTGATAGCAACAGCATCTGTACTAATAAGAAAAGTGACAATTTTATGACAATGTTATGATTTCCTTTTTCTTCGGCTTTAGTCTGGTCTTGCAGTTTATATATTTTATTTATTCGACTGTTCTCAAATGATTTATTTCATTCTCCGTTGTTATATTTTCGATGAGTTGATAGTATAACTCCAATTATTCTCATATATAGTTCCATAGCAATTCACTTTCGTTCTGAGGATATTGGGGTTTTTTTACTCTCTTTGAGGTAGCTTATTAAGACATTCAAGCCTTTTGCCAAAATGTTCTCATTCAATGGAATAAAATTTTCGAAGACATTGTTTTAAAATTTTTTTCAAATTTATGGCTTATTGTCCATATTGCTGAAAAATGTACAGAAGTTTTCAATCTTTTCTGCTTACTTGCAGCACACTTTGAACAGCTCTTCAAACTTGTGCAATTTGTTAAACAATATTTGAATTCAATAAATTTTGCTGGACTGTAAGTTGTTAGAATACTGAGTAGCTTAGGAAAAGGAACTCATTCTCGGGTAATGCAAGTCTTCTATTTTTCTTTGGCATACTTCCGGGGTCATTCTCTCAAGAAAGTAGTGAGTGCAGTCGAACTCGGGATTGCAATTTTTTTTTTTTAGCAATAATGGCTTTTGCTAGATGTTGAAAGGAGGAATAAAGGCTCATTTAAAGTTAAACGCTTATGCGCTCATGTATAACGCTCATGTAATTGGGACTAAAAGGTGAGTTCACATCTCATAAATTTGAAACTTCGAAAGGAATTCGTGAAGAACGGAGAAAGGGAAATTATCTGAGTTGGAGAGACACAGTTGTGCATGATATAGATTGATATAAGCGTTGTTTGTTCGATATTCAGTATTCAAGTGCTAACACAGCATTAATTCATTATGTCGGAAATAATAAAGTCGCTGAAGCATGATGGGAGTAGCGAGTGCTATAATCTCCACGTTATTTGTAGAATTATTAACTTAAATGCGAGAACTTTAAACTTAAAAGATTTCTTAAATTGAAAGGACATGGTACTTGCATTTTTTTTCCGGGAATACTCCTAATTCTCAACAAAGTCTTCGCGATTGATTACTGAAATGTCAATAGTGCCCTTTGTCTATAGTCGAAATTTTGCACTACTTTTCTTGCCAGAATTTTCAGTTAACTCACTGCCAACATTTCGAGCGAAGGTACTTAAGTAATGGACCTTCAATTTCAGTGGAGAAATTGATGTAGTATAGTATTGATAATTTGCTGGCCGAATTCATTAAATGGCCCCTGCGGGACAGAGCGCTTTGTGGTCCAGTGTACTTTGCTGTCGTATATGTTCAGAGGTGAATTTTCTCTTTTCCGTTTTCATCCTTATCTAAATTGAATTGGAAATAAATATGTTCACTTTATACCCATGGGACTTTCGTCATTATAATTATAATCTGAATAAGCTACTCGGAATTCTTTGTTTCATGAAAATATATTTCAGCTTTTTAGTTCCTAAAAAAACTTAGACCAAATAAAATCTTAGCTTGTGGTCATACAATA
>NW_018108203.1:169006-173018 GCF_000183805.2 Loa loa
TTTTGCACTACTTTTCTTGCCAGAATTTTCAGTTAACTCACTGCCAACATTTCGAGCGAAGGTACTTAAGTAATGGACCTTCAATTTCAGTGGAGAAATTGATGTAGTATAGTATTGATAATTTGCTGGCCGAATTCATTAAATGGCCCCTGCGGGACAGAGCGCTTTGTGGTCCAGTGTACTTTGCTGTCGTATATGTTCAGAGGTGAATTTTCTCTTTTCCGTTTTCATCCTTATCTAAATTGAATTGGAAATAAATATGTTCACTTTATACCCATGGGACTTTCGTCATTATAATTATAATCTGAATAAGCTACTCGGAATTCTTTGTTTCATGAAAATATATTTCAGCTTTTTAGTTCCAAAAAACTGCCAATAAATCTTGCTTGTGGTCATACAATATGCCATAATTGCCTCAAGGAGCTTAGTACAAAAAGCTGTCCTTTGGATCAGGTACGTTGGGAAATTCCCTCTAAGCAGATTTAAAATCAACCGTTCAATATATTAGGAACTATTAGAGGATATTCGAGAGCTAAATGATTTTTGATTATAATAATTATATCATCCTTAAATGTTTGATGGAAATTAGGAGTAAACACTTTGCCTAGAGTCTTTTACTTATGGATAAATTATTAGTCATTAAATTAACAGTGTTCATGAATTAATTAACAGTTATTTGATACTGCAGATTTATCCTTCAGACTATCATCTAATTAGTATTTACGAGATATTCCTTTTTATTTTTCCAGGCATTGATTTCCCTTCCTTCCGAAAAATTACCTCCGAATCTTGCTCTGCTCTCAGTCCTCTCAGAATTTATCAACAATGAACCGGGAATTTATCAAGAACTCTCCAAAGAATATCGACACATTGAGGCAACCCTCGTTGAACTAGCCTCTTATTTACATCCCGTCGAATGCTTATTTGGTAATCTTTTTACAATGTGGTATTTTAGCGATGTTGGGAACTTTTGAAAGGAAAGAACTTCTGAAGCAAGGCTATCGGACTTCTGTTCAAAAAAAGACTTTTTTCATTACTTTTCTCTCCTTCTCTTCAAATTTAACTTCGATATTTACATTTTTGCAAGAATTTTTCAAAATGATGGGATGTCCTTCCCAATTTCGTTCCATTTTCAGGAGGAAGTGTTTGGAGTGATGAATTAAGTAGACCGATGCAACGCAAATTAATATCCTTATTGTGTTATCAGTTAATGGAACATAAGGGTCTACAAAGGGCACTTAAAACAGCACGTGCTTTAGCAGAACGTGCTCTTTCAGAATTGATCGTTTATCATCAAGATAATTCTAACATATCAACAGTTCTTTGGTCTGCTGTTCGTTCTAGAGGATGCCAGTTCTTAGGTCCAGGTAACCTATTTCTAATTTGAAATTCAAATAATAGGTGCTAGTCAGGAAAAGAATATTCACAATGATTGATTGCTAAAAACTATTACAGCTTCCAGAATTTCATTTTTAACCTTTCTTACTAAATAAATTAGAAGAGTCCTTATTGGTGATAACTCGCAGCTTGGCGATTTTATAATATTTTCATTCTCATATAGATGAATAATTCTAAAAAGCTGACATAACTTTGAAGTCATAATAGGTTGTGGAGATTAGATTGAGTTGAGAAATAATATGCTAAGATAGCTGTAGATATCTTCCTGTGAGCGGTTCTTCTTTCGATTGATATTGTTCTTATGAATGATTTCAAAGTAAAAAGCTTTAGTTTGACAGTCTGATGTTCAAAATATAAATTAGAGGAAGATAGATTGCTTCAAAAGGAAGGAGGTAAATAATACAAATCTGCAGGGTAACGATAAGCTTAAGAGCGCAATTAATTGATAATTTAAAATCACGTCAAATTTTATGAATAATCATATCATGTTATCTTCATCTACAAAATTTTATTTTGAGCAATGCAAGAAGAAGTTCTGAGTCTCATTTTATTGATACTTTCGGATGGTGCATTGATGTCTCGTAAAACATTGGTGTTATATATTGTGCAAACATTACGGCAAGATTATCCGCAAGCCTCGAAAACGTGTGTTGGTCATGTTGTGCAGTTGCTTTATCGAGCTAGTTGCTTTAATGTAAGCTATTTAGAAATAATTTGTTCATATATGTGCATATTTAAGTGTTGAATTTTCAAACTTATGGTTAAAATTTGACTTTTTATTTAGTATTTTATATGCTACTCTTCTATTTAGACTATTCAAAGCGTGAACAGGGAGCTACCTGGTGTACCCCTTTTAGTTGTTTACTTCCGATTTTTAAAAGTATATCTTGCAGTAAATTTGTGCACTGACTTCTTTGATAGGTATTGAAACGTGAAGGTGAATCATCATTGATGCAGTTGAAAACGCAGTTTCGTGATTACGGCGCACTGCGTCGCGAGCATGATGCACAAATCGTACAAGTAGCATTCGAGCAAGGTTTACGTATATCACCAGATCAATGGTCGGCTTTACTGTATGGCGATCAGCATCATAGATCTCATATGCAAAGCATTATTGACAAAGTAAATTGTGGTTTCAGAAATTATTTTATAGGTGAAATTTTGGCAGAAGCAAAGATCAGACTTAGATTGAGAGAGTTGCAAATAAAGCATTCTTTTGATCAGTACTTTTGATAATTCCTGGTTTTATGGAGAAGGACCTTCTCAACTGTTTTGCAGAAGAAGCTATTGACGTTGACGGTCTTCTTACTTCGAAGGGTCGCACTGCTAAGAGACTAGCATATAATTCTTCACCATTAATTCTTATTTGAACTAAATTTATTTTGTTGTTTTTAAGCTCCAATCGGCGCAAGATTTCGAACAACAAATCAATGACTTGAAAGCAGCAACAGAACAAAGTTCTGAGCGCGATATGCTTATTCCAACATTCGAACATTTCGAACGTTTCGCTAATTTTGATTACTTAAGTGGTAAATTTCGAAATCAGATAAATAAATGAATGTATCAAATGTAGGAAACACAACAAACGTGGCTGAATTTTTTTTCTTTTTTATCTGGCGTCGGCTTACACATTGCAGCTTCAGTATCAGATTTTTTAAAAAGATTTTGTGACTTTATTTCAGAAGTACCAGATTGGATATTGGCAGTAGATTTGTTCGATTCCTTATTATTTATAATAAAAACTTATGTAAAATTCATGCAGACAAGGTAGTATTTAATTTTCTTTCGCCAGACTGTTTTATCAGAAGTTAAGAAAATCGAGAATTTATACAACTCCTACCACTTGAAGAACTTACCTAAATTACACTAACAGTCTTTATCATTATTTTCATAATTTCGTGTTTAATTGTTAGACATTTTTTTTATGTTAAGGTTTGCAATATTTTTAGGAGCGTGGACAAATTCGTTTCCACCACTAATTGTGTACGTCCCAATGTATGTCGTAAAAGCAATCAAACTTATAAAACATGTTCTCGGCAAGTTAACTGATAATTGAATTACTTCGAACGAAAATAAACATTACAGCAGCCAATAGTTAAGTTTTTTCAATTCTTAGGAGTTTTTCAAATTCGAAAAACATGGCAGCTGATCGTATTTATCCTACTAGTTTACAATGTACATACGCGCTTGCGAAAAATGGATTTCATGCTCCTAAAAATCATGCGCAATTACATCCTCTACCTGTTCTCATTGAGCCAATGCCGCCAGAATATGATATATTTCCGACAGTAGTCCCACAACTGCGGGTGGCAGAACTCCCACCACTGTTAACGAATGCTTCAGCAGTTAGTCCATTATCAGCGGCTGCTGGGAGCAACGGTTTCGCTAAGAAAGAAGAGTCATTCGGTTAGTTTGTTGACTTACACAAGTTTTCTGTTTAAGCTTGTTTGCAGTTTGCAGTCTGATGTTGTGCCATAGATGTGAGATAATTGAACAAACAAACAAATAAGCAGGCATATACATATATATATATATATATATATATATATATATATATATATATATATATATATATATATATATATATATATATATATATATATATATATATATA
>NW_018108203.1:173583-204841 GCF_000183805.2 Loa loa
TATATATATATATATATATATATATATATATATATATATATATATATATATATATATATATATATACATATATATATATATATGTAGCCTGGTGATTTTATTTGGTGATTCAAAAATTCAGATGAATAAAAGCAGTTTTTCCTTCTTAGGATGGTCTTGAAACGTGAGCATTCTTTTTACTCTTCCCACATGGTGCTACCTGCACTTTCCCGGAGTTGCTATAATATATTTGTTTTTTTTCTTTCAGTGAATCAAATTCGAAATTTACTACCAGTAGCACTACCGATCCCATTAGAACCACTGATGATACCAGCAGTTAATTACCCCGTTCCTTCGCCGCTATTGCCAGTAACCTCAGTGATACAAGTTGGAGTCCCTGAATATGTTAGTCTACCCGTTGGTATGAGACCGATTTCTCTAGTGCCTTCATCATTTGGTTATATTTCAGGAAGGTATTTTTTTGATTTTTGCAATCTCGTTATAGCAGCGGTTGAAACTAATTTCTCTGGAAGGTTTTAATTGGGGATTTTCAGAGATCGAGATTCGGAAAAAGTGTAGAAGTCACGATTGTAAGGCAATGTTACCGCAGACTATCACAAGGACAGGTCAATTTTTTTTTTCACACTAGTAGTACGAAAAGATCTCTTTTTCAGTGACAATTTGAGTGGTGAAGTTTGCTCGACACAAAGTAAAATACCGATTGAGCCTCCAAATTTGTCCCAGATGCAAGACGGTGTACATCGGGTAACTTAAGTTTTTACAGTTGGCTAAAATGGCAAACGTACTTGTTTTTTAGAGAGGAAGATTTTCAAGGATAATTTTGGTTTACTGAAAAATGATGTAGTTTAAAACTTTCGCCTTATTTTGTATTTGATATGATATAGATTGCGAAAAATAATGGATTTTTCAAACCCTTCAAGTGTTCATGTCGACTTATAGGACATTTACTTTTTAAAGATATCTTCATAAAAAATCGAGTTTTTAAAAAAGTTGGTTCCAAAGCAGGTCAATTTCTTCTGATTTTTTTTCAGGTAAGATATGATCCCTGTGCTGAAGGAGGTTATGCATCGAAAAATAATGAAATCGACGAAGAACAGTCAGTCTTATCAAGGTATATCATAGAAACATACTTCATTGTAAAAGGCGGTGTCGGTTGCTCTCTGAAAAACTGGAAAGATCGAAATGAAATTGAAGTTTGGACTTAATAAGTTTAAATTAAATCATATTTGTATTTACAACTAAACGTAATTAAAACTCATATTTACAACTAAATGCTCCCAAGGTTGCTTGGAATTTGTTTCTGTAATCTCACACTTCTGTCTCATTTCAGGCCCCTGGAATGTCCACAGCACACTGAGAGCACTTATGCCGCTGAAAATGCTGATGTAAACAATTTGCCAAGGTTGTTATATTTTGTGAATAAAAAACCTATTTAAATCGGAGCAAGATGTTACAACACTATTTATCACCATTTACCCAGTGTTGATAAGTGGTGCTGGAAATAGTCTGTCTCTCTGTTGGAGGCCCTAATGTGTGAGTGTTGCTTCCAGGAAAATTTGAATATATTTCTTAGTCACGTATCATACACAGTAGCAAAGTCAGTTTTATACGAAGAAAAAGAAGTGATATTAACATCGCTCCAATTGCATTATATTTCATTCCACACTGCTTCTTCAACGGAACAGATGTTGTGTGTTTTTTTCCTCAACCCGTTGGCTAATTTTTGAATTCCGAGATATGATTGATTGGTCTGTTGTTGTTCTAAATTTCAATTAATTTATTTGATGGGAATTTTCATCCAGTCTTTTTATTCTAAATTTTTTGTGTTTCAGAAATAGTTCTGTAAAAGTAGTCACCGTATCAACGGTGGTCCCAACAGTCAGTCCCTATCGGATACGCAGTGCGATTCCAGCTGCCATTCAAGCACCGTGTACTGTTGTGCACATCAGAGATACCATCAAACAGCCTTTACAAACACCTTGTATTCAGCAGTCAGAGTGTGAGTTTTTTTGAGAAGCTATCATTGTAGCTAATATATTTTGAGGTAATCATTCTTTGTTGAATATTTTATAGTTCAAGTTTTAAATAAAGGAATGCCATAATCTTTAAATATTTAACACTTCTGGCAATGGTGGTGATTCCCTTTATGGTGGCGCAGCAGTTACCATTAGGAATTTATCCGGTACCGGGAACTCAAGCGATTGAGAAAGTGTTGTTAACAATAGAAAGATAAAGTTATAAATGTAGAGGAACGAATGAATGTTGTGCACAGAAATGATAATAAGAAAAAAAAAGTTACCATTAGTAGCTTTTCTTTTCTGTTTGTAGCTTAGCTTAAATGACTTCCTCTATAAGTGCAAGTAATTCATCGACTGTGCAAGAAGGCCTAATAGTCTGGCATTATACATTTTTAGAAAAGCAGCAACGAGTTAAATATTCCAAGTAAACAAATTTTATAAAAACAGTTTTATTAGGTTTTTTAATTTTTCTTCTACTTCAAGACATTTCAAAATTGAAATCCAATTTTCTGTTTGTAGCTTAGCTTAAATGACTTCCTCTATAAATGCAAGTAATTCATCGACTGTGCAAGAAGGCCTAATAGTCTGGCATTATACATGCAATTTTCTTAGGCATCCAGGATCTAGATTATTAATCTTGTAATAAAATATGACATATCGCGATTTATTCAAATTTCCCAAGAGTTGCCACTTGTGCTAACCTCTATTTGACATTATGTTGTTGTATGCTTGCTTGTCTTTTATAATTTTTCATTTCAGCCTATGAACAAATATGCGCATCTGAGGGAGCTGAAGGCAATCGATGAAAAAGTAGGAAATATCTTCCCTTCATCCATCTGCTTTGTGAAATGAACATGACAGAAAGCATTGTTTTGCAGGTATTTTTTTTGCAGGTATAGAAATGCCTCCCTCACATTTTTGGTTCTATTCCTCAACTCTGAAAAATCGGCTTCAGCTGATCATTAGAAGATAGTGAAGAAAGGTGAGTTTCAGAGGTATAGGCATTATATATTCCTTAGTGGACACCGTCCTTTTTTCTCTTCTCGTATTTCAGTTGTTCTTAATTACTTTGTTGATCGCTTTAAAAAAAATAGAGCAAAGCAACGAAGCAGTTAAGGGACCAGCTATTGTGATGTTTCTCTTGCAAAATTACATTTCAGTCTGCGAATGAAAATGTATTCCTTCTAAAGAGTTAAATGCAGTTGATAAGAAAATCGAAATCTTACTAAAAAAAGACGATGTCCAGTGAAAAATACAAAGTGTTTATACCTTTCAGAACTAATCTTTCTCCGCTATCCAAAGTTTAACTAGGAGCTCAATAATGATTTAAATAAATATTAAATAGAAATGAAAATCACTAATAAAACTGAGTGGTATCATGATTTTCTTGTATATATAGTATAGGTTGATATAGTCTTATCTACCTTAAGTTATGCAAATTGCTTTATTTTTACTTAATTATTAAACATCGTTACTACTATTTTTATGACTTTTGTGAATCATTTACTGATAAATGCTTTTACCCATGTTTAAGATTTTATTATTAATATATATGGGCCTCTGTAGCATGAAAAAATGTGTCAACTTGTACACATGTAAAATTCGAGGTCCAAGATGTTTTATCAGTTTTCAATGATTTAAGCTAAGGTTATTTGTAACGGAACACTGAGAATTTCTGTATCACAGACCCAGAATATTTTAGTTTGGAAGATGTTTTTCATGTTGTTGGCAAGGACCTTTAGAGTTGCTAAGAATTAAAGTTAAAATTGCGATATTCCTTCTTATATTGCTAGTGACCTTGTGTATTGTTAATTTGTTCATTTTCCTTCGGATAAAGTGAACTGGACTGTGTTGTGCAGTCCGTTTTTCATGTATTTTATTTACAAAATTATGATTATGTCCATGAATAAGACTAGATTCTGAGTTGGCCACGATTTTTAACAGTCTGAATCTTAAGCTTATTTGAACTTGTCCTGCTGATGCCAACTGATCTTAAACCTGATGGTATTTTTTCGAATTTAAAGGACAGTGGAACTCTTATTTTTTTATTCTGTATTGAGTAGTCTTTTTGTCCTTTCGCTAGAAAAATTTGTAGTAGTTTACAGGCTCCAAATGTTTGCAGCCTCAGACTCCAGCGGGGATTAGCTAATTTATTCTATCAGACTACATTCTGTTGTCTCCTTTTTCTATTAAATGCAATATCGTTGCTACATCTAGGAATAAAATAAATGTGTTGTTTAGAATTTTTAAAGTGCTGCCGTATATGCACTGATCCGTAATGTATTCCATGCATAACGAATGGAAGTCATTCTCAGTTTCATATCTTTGTATTTGATCCTGTGGTGTGGATCGCATTACTGTTTGTTGTTCTAATTTTTATGACTTTTTGAGAAGGACAGGATGACTAGATTAGTTCGGTCTACATCATCTCGCATTATCCGTATTCAGTAGTATACAGCATAGAAATAGAATTAGCTTTTAAATGGTCCGAAGTAAATATTTTTAGTTTTTGATGTCAGAAAAAGTGAAGGATACCTGTTTTTGATATTCAATTACTGATGAGCTAGTTCTGATGCATCGCAAAAATGATTTCTTAGGTTTGAGATGGAATATGATAAAATAATTGTGGTTTGCCACTGTATTTTGAATCCGCCAGATATTTAAGATTGATCTTTTCAGTATAATTTGATGTTTTAAAAAACAACCAAAAGATAGCATCTTGAAGTGATGTCCTCGCTTCCCGATTTCACTATATGCGGAACACTGGGTAATGATTTATGTTTAAAGACACATTACGAACTTATTTTCTAATTTTTGAAGCTGTTAAATTTTAAATGATATTTTCAATTTTCGGAAAGAAATGTTGCGAATTATTTTTGTTTCCAAGGTAAAGCATGTTCTGGATTAAGCGACGTTTTACTGGTAAAACGAATAGCAGATGAAAGTCTTGCTGCTTTGCGTATATTGCCCACCGAAAAGATGGATTATGAGAAGATAAAGGTTGTTGTCTGTTGTTTCAAGAAGAACTCCTATAAAGGTGCAAAAACCTTAAAATCTCAAGATTTTGAGGAGATTTCTGTATCATTAAAATTGAAGCCAATTGAAGCATGCAATACTGTGCGATTCTCCCTCGGGATTAAGATTATAAATTAATGGTGCTCCTATCGTTTATACCGGCCCGCAGAATATCTTTTTCACTTTCAATTATGTCTGTTCCAGGAAGAAGTGTGGTTTTTGAAATGGTTGTCTCATCCGTGTATTATTTCGGTTAATCAGATAATTTCTGTGGGAAGTGATGTTTATGTTTTCTCAGCCTATTGCGATCTCTGTTTGTTTTTTGAGAATGATTATGAAATTTTAAACTTATCTTTTGTTATGAACAAGGAAGGAATACTTATGGAGGATCACTGGAGGGATGAATACTGCTACATTATGGATCTTAGTTCAGGATTTTAGTTACCAAATTCAATTTTAAATGAAGTCCATGTTCATGTCCATGTTTCTCTTGTTAACGCTATACTTCAGATTTCAATCGTCATAGCTTGCAAATTCTATTTCGAATCTGACATCCATACAGATGTTGCCATCATTATCTTCCTTTCGATTGACTTGATTCCTCTTGTCTCGTGTATTTTCAGGTTCAGTTTCACATGTGGTACATAATCATTATCCGTGTGGTCTACCTGAAAAAGCTATTGCTCAAATTCTTAAAAATGTCCTGTTAGCCGTACAGTACTTACACGATCAAAAAATTGTCCATAGATCAGTCTTTTTTTTTAATTTTTTCTGGTTTAGTATTGTGGAAATGCATATGAGCTTGTTAGAGATTTCGCCCATCGAAATTTTCTGTTATCATCTACCAATAAAGAAAACAGTACCAAAATGATGTTATAGAAGTAAGGTAAGTAGTTGGTCGTTTAGTGAAAAGGTCGTAGTAAATATTAAAAAAGGAAATTTTCCATATAGTTTTTCTTTTTATTTTCAGTTCGAGTTTGCAAGATTAAGGTTTTCAGTCATTCTGGAAGTTATTGCCACAAATGTTAAGTTTACCAGAGTCAGATATTTAATTTTTGGAATAAATTCAGAAGTTTTGGGTTGAGCTGTGAAAATAATATAAATTTTAGATCTATACGATGTAGTCATATTTTACTACATTCAACGGGCGTTGTGAAATTGACTGGCTTTCGCCACTGTATATTTTTACGACATAATGAGCTGACTGGTGCCGGTAATGTTTTGCATAACTTTGACGCCGAAATTTCCAATGAGCTATTGTGGTTGGCTCCTGAAATATTGAAACAGGTAAGTCAGTTAACGATGACAAATTGTAAGAGAAAGGACCATGGGCGGAAATTGTTAAATTTTGAGCATAAAATTTCATACAACATAGTTTACGTCAAAGATCTTTAGGTAAGTTTCTAAACTAGGGACTTAGCTTTTTTTTAGAAGCATTCGTCTGTCTTTCAGAGTATTTCAAGTTATCAGACCATGCAGGGAGCGTGCAAAAATTCCTGCAAATTGTAAAATGTGTAAAACACCATAAAATAAGTGCATTGATTACTCCCCACAATTTCAGAGTATGATTTTTTCCGTCGAGAGTTCAAAGATTTTTTTTTTCACAAGCATGAATAAATGTTTAAACGAATATCTGATGTCCGAGAAGTCTAGGCATCGTTTTTGACAAAGTTCATAGAGCGTGTTAATGTAAGACTTCCTCAGGGTATCGAGTTTTGGAAGTTTGCTGCTTTCTCTGGCATCTTTTTTCCTATCTTCTAAATTACATAAATAGTTTAATTAGGATTTGTATGGTTATGGTTTATCATCTGATGTGTATAGCATTGGAATAACGATATGCGAAATGGCTAATGGTTTTCCACCCTTTTCGGATATGGATCGGTTACAGGTACTATTTTGTTAAGCTTTCGTGAAAACATAGTTTCAGGTTATTTAGTTGTTTCCCCACCCTTCCGTTCTTTTATATGTTTTATGAGAATATTTTTAGATGCTTTTTGAAAAAAGTAAAGGAACAACGCCACGGCTACTGGATTGCACAACTCTTCCAAATAAAGGTTATGTTTTTTTTTCGTTAACCTGTTTTGCATACCAGTGTAATTTAGCATATTACGCAAAAAATTAATCTTATTACTTACAGAAGACATGGAGCATGATCAACAATGTCGACAGCGACGGCGTTTTAGTGAATCACTACATATTATAACGGATAATTGCCTCAAACCGTTACCAGAAAACAGGTTATTCTTATTATTAATTCAGAAGTATAAATTGAAACGGATAGGAATCAATTTCTAAAAATAGCGGACAGATTTTTCAGATTATCGTGTTGAAGTCAGTAAGTCATGTAATCTTGTTTTGTGGAAAAAACAAAGTGATGTGACAATTCTTCATCCTCTATTCATTTTTGGTGTTTAGACGGCTTGACATAAAATTCACAAAACTTCCATTTTTTGGCTTTTCCGAGAAAGAAAGTAACTGACTGCTTATGCTAAAAGAGAAGACCGAATTATATTTGTTATTTAATTTGGTGAAAATACAAGAAAGTGTAGGTCCTTCAAAATACATACTAATTAATCATGTTTGTTAATGATATTTTCTAGGTGGTCTGTATCAAAACTCTTGACGCATCCCTTTGTGAAATCAATTAGAAAGAATCGTTCTTTTTCATCTCTGCTGCCAGATATAATATGAATTGAGCTTTCAAGGTTTATTATTCTGCCCATCTGTTTGAAATTTTGAAAAAAAGGTGAATATCTGGTTTTTTCTTTTTCTTTTTTTTGTAATAGTCTTCAAATCTTATCCAGTTCGGTGTAAAGATTACAATCTATTGGCGGCTGTCAAGGAAGTCGAATAAAAATCCGTTGTTTTTGAACAATTTCAAGACCTTTTCTTTAAAAACCAGTTAGCATTAGAAAGATTGCTGTTGATTACGAGTGTCTTGGAAAATATGAATTCAGAAAGAACTCAAAGCTATCGATTTTGCTTATTAGAAAGTAGCCTGCCACCTTATGTTCCACGGGAAGGAAACAATATTATTAATAGTGACAATATCCTTAAAGTCAAAAGTACAAATCAGAATTTTCTTTTGTTGTAATTGTCAGCCTCGAATTAGAGAATCAACTTGGCGGTATGGACATTGCATCCTTAACTCACCACATCTTTATTTCAGAAATTTTTACTTTTAATTGTATCGTCTTTGAAAGGATAGTAATGAAAAACGTTTGGTCGATAAGCATCTGCGGTCGGTGTGTTTACTAATGTTATGCAATAATTGTCAGTGAATAAAATATAATTTTTAAAGCTTCAAGAGAATGAATTTGATTGGAAGTGTGAAAGAATGAGAAATGAATCCCTAAAGCTGCATTTAGCATTATGGAGTTTGTCAGTGAAAACTCGAAAGGAATCCAATCCATCTTCAAACAAGTTGAAACTTTGTTCTCATAATTGAGGCGACTGTTACAAAAAAAAAAAAAACCAAAGTTATTCTAAACTGATGGCTTCTTTATAAACAAAGTGGTATCGCAATGTGTGAAATACTAGCGAAGTTGAAATATCTTAATACTGCGGGTACGCAAAACCTCAAATACTTTAATACTAGCATTGTAAATTTCATCACATCTGCTGCAGATCTATCACCACAGTTTTTTCTTGAGAAAATTTCGCGTTAACACTTTCCTAATTTTTTGAATGAACTGAAACCAGGTTGTGGCTGTAAGTTTAGCAGCTGCACTTTTTGACAATGGGATCAACATTAAGCACAGTTTTAATTAAAAATTAGGTATCCGGTTTTCCAGTCCTAAATATATATATATATATATATATGTATATATGAAACACTTTAAGTTCCTTTAGATCATTTATGAGTGAAAACATGAATTTCGGAATTCATTTCCACATCAGTTCTTCCTCTGCGTCATCCCGTAACTTCCAATGAATCGGATACAACAACAACTTTAGTTAAGTCGTTGTGGAAATGAAGAGAATGAAGCGAAGCTATTCTGTAGGCCTTATAGGGAGAGCAATCGCAACAGAACTTCGAAAATATTGTAAAAGCTTTCGAGCTGGTAATGGAAATTGAATGTCTTTTTTAACGCAAAATTCATTCTTTTACGTGATAATAGAATGGAATTAAATTAAATCTTAATGAAGTAATCTGTAATATTGCAGAGATGCCGCATATTGTTATAATTCATTTCCATGATAAATCAATTAGACAAGGGAGAGAAAGTCGATAGCTAGTAGTACTATGCAAAGATCGTGAACTCATTGCAAAAAGAAATTATAATTTTGAATTAGTGCACACTTCAGATTCCGTAAGTATTTGACATGACTTAATGTGATTTCTAATTTCAAAATAATAGATTAAATTGATAAACATTCTGAAATCTCATCCACGCTTATGTTTTAGTCAATCGAAAAGTCCCACGAATCCTGGGAAAGTGGGCCAACGGTGCATTGCTTTGTTCATGCGCTTCATGAATCACTGATTATAGATCACAAACACACGAGCATTTTAGTCAGATTTTTCATGAAGGGAGAAAACTGGGACCAGAACATCACATGTGGTCAAATGCAAATTTGATTAAATCTAATGTGCAATGAGCTAGCAAGAGCGGTTGCCAAAACAACAAAGTTCCTTAAATTTTTGATTCAAGACGAGAAAACTCGAGATTGTATAAAAAATACAGTTGTATTACGGGGAAGCTACCCATATTAAGCTTGCTATTTTTTGCAATTAACGGAAGCTTTTGGATAAAAAGACCAACCCTAACGGAAATCCCTTAATGTCCTAGAATTTGACAACGTGGCTTTTCAACGATATCCACGGGTTAGTGGCTAGCAAATTGAAATGACATCTGTACAGAAATTCTCCAGTGATCCTACAATAATGTTAAGCTTACTTTAGGGGCCGCATTCCGGAGTGAACCGCAAGCTTTTGACAAAACGTACAACTGCATGCACCATATCGAAGAGCATTCCTTTGGTATGGGAGCCTACTCATGATTACGGTCACTGGTATTAATAACGCTAACAGCCCTGACTGAATCAAATATCAATGAATCAACATGCAGAAATTTTACACCCGGATTTATCCATCGATCCTAATCTACACATCCCGCATCCGTCCTGCCACAAAGCCAAATTTGCCATCAGTTAAAGTGCTTGCGACAGCATACGTAGAGCTTTGGATTCTTGTACTATGAATTAAGCGGTTACTTTTATATCACCTCAACACATTCATATATTTGAACAGTTGCATTGAATAAAGTGCACAGAACTTAGACTGAACATAATGCCAACCCAATTCCCTAATCATTTCCAAACGGATGCTTTACAAGCAAATACCGCATTCTCTCAAACACCGCTACCAAACCATGGGGTAGTGGTAGAACGCTTCCCCTTATCTGCAAGCTCTTAAATTAATGCACAACTGAATATGTTGTACTCTACTTTTTAAGTCACTAGTAGACAAGAGAAGATGCAGCTGAAGATGCAACATATAATTCAAAGCCGTCCATTTCAGTGATTGTAAATATATATAACTGCGAGAGGGGTATAAAATATTTCATATTAGTGGCATAAACAAACCAAGATTCACATATACGAATGTGGAAGGAAGTGTTTCGAAACACTGTCAATGTCGTAATAAAAATTCTATATTACAGACAAACGATTTAAGCAAAGCAAATATTAATAAGCAAAACATATCTCAAGAGTATATCAGTAAGGGAATAATGATAAACATTTTACCGGTAAATGAAACAGGAATTTCATCGATAATTTATGTTTCTGTCATCAAACGGTTTAATTGCCCGTCACCAAGTGGCAGCGAAAACCTTCAAGGTAAGCAGCCACAACTGCAAATGCGACTGGCATACAACGCATACCAAAAGACACAACAAATCATGTACTCAAGACTGAATCCAAGTTTTATCCCATGCTGGATTCATGCTCAAGTTCACATCCGAAGGAAATAATTTAATGAACAACCATGAAAAAAAGCATCACCTAAGAAAAAGCATGTAAAAAAAGACGATTCTTAATTTCTATCCTTCTAGATGGAAGTGATGAAGGCGAAAGAAAAGACAACCGAAAAAACTTGTGATTCGATGGAATACTGGAAATGTTACGAAATGATCTGAAGAAGTTCTATCACTCTTCGGTTCTGAAGTCCTTGAGTACTTCAAGACTGATTCACACAAGAAAAGATATTGAACAAAAGAAATTTCCGTGTTAATAAAACCCAAAGCTAAAAGTCCAATGCAGCAGTTGGAACTTGTCCAAGACATAATTTAAAATCTGCTTTATCGGACAAATGAATATGAGAAACAAGAAAATATAATCTCCTACTACGTGAAATACATCCGACGATAATCGTTGGCACCAAATGCAGCGTTACATTTTGGACATTTACGTCTTCTAGTCTCATAACGTGTCTTCATACATTCCATACAAAACACATGGAAACATTTCGTCAGTACGGCATCCTTCCTCCTCACTTTACACGATGGGCAAGTCAAAATATCCTGCAAAAAGAAAGACTGTCGAAAAAGTTCACAAGACCGAACACAACAGCACCGGTATTCCAACATTTAACCACGAATTAAGTGACGTTGGAAATGATAGGCTACATCAATTACAATATCGAAAACTTCCAAAAATACAAGTAAAGTAAATTAAACCTTAAGTTCTCTAATTTCTTCATTTAGCACTTCATCCCAATTCTCCATTTTCTCCATCTTTTTTGCCCGTTCTAATTTCTTTCTCAGGATACTTTTCTCTTCTTCCAAACGCTTTATTTTGAACGAATCTACCTCTTGTTGTGAGGTTTTTGTCGTCACGGCCTGCAAGATCCATTAATTTTATTTATGAATGAATTACGCAAGTCAATAGATATTTTTCTGCAGTGGTACAGAAAATAAGCAAACCTGCTGCGCATCATTAAGCTGACTGTTGCACTTCTCCAACTGTGCTTTGTAATCAGCCGACGTCTGTGAACATTCGATTGCTTTTCTTTTATGCATATCATTCGCCTGCTCGATCAGTCTAAATTTAAAAAAATCGGACCAAAATTTGAGAGGAACCATAGTCGCTTTTCTGTGATGAAGTTCTGGAGAGGTATAAACCAATAAAATATATTTCTACTAACGAAGTATGCTTATTTGGATATAATAAAAACGACTCCAACTCCTGAACTCTTGCTCACCTTACAAAATCAATGCATACCTGAACTTGTTACATTTTTAGGCTTTCTACTTTCATAAGTTTTATTTATGACTCAATGAAAACCTGATGAGTCTCTGAAACTAGGTACGGCTAAAACAGATAAATTCATCATACCTTAACTGATGCTCTAAATGAGAATTTTTCTGCCTCAAAAGCTTTTCTGTTTCCTCCAATTTCGATATCATCAGCTGCTGGGCTTCGATTTGATTCTGCAAACTACTAATGCGTTCTTCCGTGCGCTCTCTTTCTTCGCTCATCTTTTTTTGATATTGATTGGCACGTATTCGCTCGGCCATTAGTTTTAAATTTGCATCATCCTATAAAAGAAAGAAATCTGAAATGAACCCACCATTTTCTAAGTAAAAATTTTGGAAACCATAAATCATGAACTAAACGAAATCAGAGGGATCATTTCATTTTCCGTTTTTGACTATATAAAACAAAAAACATCAAGCAATATTTCAGGACCAAAAGTATACCTTTTCTCTAAGTTGCTGCAGTAATCTAGTATTCTGTTCTTGCATTTCTTCAAATGCTTGACCCGTAGTTTCAACATCGTTCATGAGACCTTCTTCTTCTTGTCTTGCCGAATGTGCTTCTTTCCGAAGACGATCTGCCGTTTCTTCCAGACTTCTGTATGAAACAAATATTTTAGATTCAATCGTTTAGAAAAATAATATAAAGTGAAAGAAACTATGAAAGCCACTATTATACTAATTGAATATGTTATATTAACATCGACAATATGAAAGAGTTTGCAATCCATAACCAGTAATTAAAAGTAAGAAAATTTAACCTGATTTTTCTTTGAGCTTCATCCGAATAGTATTTCATTTTCTCTCTGTGATCAGCGCCAGCAAGTTTTTTAATATGCAGCTGCAGCTTATCATTTTCAAGTTTCAGTCTTCTTTCACGAGCCAGCAGCTGAAATACATGAATTTTCTCATGATTTATATACGCTGGCAAGGAAGAGTGTTCTCATCAAATTCAAATTTCAAAAGAGGGTGGAAGCAAAAATTCTTCGGAAATGTTTATGTATACAACTGATGCATAATCATTCCGTATATATCAGAAAGTAAAAAATGGAAAACTATTCTGAAATTAATATATAACATTTTCTGAATACACTATTTGTATTAGTAGTGCGTCAGCTATACTCAGTCATTACTGATAAATCCAATCCTTCTTCCCCCATTTCGAAAAAAGTTACCTCAACTCGTTCTCTTTGCTCAGCTGTTAATGCATTTAAAGCATCTATTTTCGACTGCAAATCGGTAACTTTTTTTTTCAGCTTCCTGAAACAGATGCACAAAGACTGTACGATAGGACTAAAGAAATTATTAAGCGTCTTCAACATATATGTAATTTGCTCACGAGAATGATAAGGTACACACTTAGTAATCAATAATCAATCACTTAATTAACCACTGAAGACATTATTATTCCATTAAAGAAAAATTTTACAATGAATTACACTAACTGTATGACTTTATTCGGATGTGTTCCAACATCGGTGTCACCATCAACCTCACTGCTGTACTCACAACTTCCATCATCATGCAGTATTTGTTCCGAGGGCTCCGCAATATTTCTCTCTTGATCCGGTGAAGCCAGAGCATCGTTATCGTCTTCTATTTCAATCAGTAAACACCTTTCACGATAATGTCTCTCACTCTCTAATTCTTTATTGCACTGAAAGAGAGATAAAATAAAAACTTGCTTAGTTCCAAAGCACCATTACCGATTCTCCTTCAAATCATTCCCCTTGAACCAGGAACTCACTTTGGCTAATGATGAAACGGCTTCCTTCCATTTCCTTTTGAAACGATTTGCTTCCTGTTTTAGCTGCTGATTTTCAGCTTTTGCTGATGCAAGCATTAAACGAATTTCTTTATTTAACGGGCCTGAAATATGACTCATCCGGTCGATGCTCAGGAAAGACTTAGATCAGAATGCCGAGAATCTGTCCAAAAAAACGATACCTGACTGCTCATTGGCAGAAAGGTTCTGTTCGAACTCCAAACGTAACATTTCATATTCCCTACGTACTTGATACAATTCTTCCTCATGCCTATTCATCGTATCCTGCATCTGTTCACGAGCCTGACATTCCTCACTCTGCAAACAGAAAATAAATCCTTACAATTCTGGTTACTAATTTCTAAATGCTAAAAATATAGCGATAGATAATTTTAACATCCAGTTTCTACTTACTGGAAATTCCCAAGATATAACAAACCTCCATGACTTCGATCTGTTTAGAATGAGCGCTGCGTAATGCCGCCAACTGCGACTTCGCCGTTTCGATTTGCTGTCTTAAAATATAATTTGTTTAAATTCACAATCTACCAGTTTTAGTATGCTTTTCTTGCTTTATAAATGGTTTTGGAAACATGATAACTGCACAATTTATATGCAAACTCACAAGGTATTTCTTTAGTGCAATGTGCGTTGCGATGTATATTCATCCTATATAAAAGATGATAACATGAAATTGGAACACATAATTTTGACGAGATAGAAAAAACGAATTATAATAACGGCAACTTGCCTCATCTGATTCGCTTCCGTAAAAAGCGAAGAAAACTGCGACTGCAGCGTAGTATATTCAATGGATGTCCTAATGACTTCTGTTGGGATATTCTTCAACTGAAAAAAGCGACTTTCAAGTGGCACTCCCAACTTTGGACTCCACGAACGAAACTTCGATGACAGCCATTTTGAAACTCACATTCATTTTTAAATTTTCAACTTGCTTCGTCAAATTCTTATTTTTATCCAACATTTCTTGCAATTCCTGCAAACGAGAAGCAGCTAGTTCGGTTTGGATCTCCAGATTTTGCTCTAGTTCTTCCAGCTGAAATCGGGAAAAGGATTGAATCTCTAACAGAAACGTCCAAAAAAAAATGCAATTTAATTAAAATATACTACAAATTTGCTGCAAAGTGTAACGGTCATTCAACATTAGTAGTGCACAGAATTTTAATTCCTAACACTAATAATATAGATGAGTGTTACTGTTTTCAAAAAAAAGTGCAAGTTTTGATAATGTAGATATGTATTAGTGTTACCCAAAAAAAAAAAAAAAAAGCTATTGAAAGAAATCTAATCGAAACTTTTAATATTCGTTCGATATTTCTTCAGTAATTCAAAATTCTGCTTGTTACCTCCAACCACTATTTTGAGATTAAACTGTAATTCATAATGAGCCAATATGATTTACTTTTGATTTATTCACACTGGCTGTTGGAGGAGAATCTGTTTTCGTATTATTCGGACCATTTGCTGCTGACGCTTTCATCATATTCATTTCTAAATCGTGTGTTTTCTTCACATACTGCAAATAATTTGAATTCACTAGGAAATTTTGGATTCAATTCTTTAATAATATTGAAAGTTCAGAAAACTCTAATTGCAATCTATTTGAAAAATAGAAATAATAGAAAGATTTGAATAATAGAAAGATTGGTCTTGCAGAAAGAACAGATTCCACAGTTTTGAACATCGAAAAAAATTCACAAACCACAAAACGAACGATTACTATGGAATTAAATAATTAGTAAACCTCAGCAAGACGAAAATCAAGTTTGCACTCGCGACGTATAGCTTTTTCCAATTCATATTTCATCTCTTCCAGACTATTATCCATCTCTTGCTTGCGAGTATCTATTATCGTTAATTTATCTTCTTGAGCCGATACCTGAATATTAATCGAAGGTTTTTATCCAAAATATGAAAGCAGAACATTTACGAGCTTCTTAAATAACACTATAAAATAATTAATAACACTATAAAATAATAAATTAATTAACAACACAAAAACATACGAAAACATACTTTGGATGAAAGACTGTGATTTTCTGACTGAAGTTTTGTAATCATTTTCTGTAATTTTATATTTTCTTCACTTAACTCTGCATTCCTTTTCACCAGCAACGCATTTACAGTTGGTCTTCCATCAGATGTAGAGGCACCTGTGCGAAAAGGAAAGTCAGTATAGTGTGAAAATTGAACTGTAATGGAGAATTTGTTGCCAACACCTTCAATAAACTCGGTTTTTTTCTGTTTCTTATTTTCAGAACGTGCATTTCTTTCACATACCATAGTGTAAATTTGATTCAACAAAACTGAATAACAGCACTGCATTTTATTTCTCATTATTTAATAAAATGAAGAGAACAAGAAAAAATATAGAAGCCTGGATTTCTAAAGAAATTAGAAAAATCAATAAGGAAGCACCGTCATTCGGACTATCGTCTGTTGTTGAACAGGATGCTATCATTTCTGCAATTTTTCCATTTCTCTGTGTAATATGATCGAACACTTGAATCAGTTTCGATATTGCTCGACGACTGCAATATTAACATGCCTTATATCAATATTTCACTACTGTTTACCTTATATAAAGTTTGAAACTAAACCTTTAACTGAATTCTTTGAATCACTTTTGTTCCTATGTTACCAGCAAAGCTCATAAGCTATTGGTATAATAAGATCAAAAAGATATCAGGAAAAAGCTGGACCATGATGACTAATAACCTCAGAGAGTTTGAAAAATTAATTGGTGATACCGAACAATGATAAGACGTCCATACTGACCTGAATTCTACCCGTTGCTTTAATTTTTCTTCAGTCTCTCCATCATCCCAGTGAGCCAATTTGGCAAGAAAACTTTTGGTCTCTTCACACTCCACTGAAACATGTATTCTACTCAAAAACTGCTAGAGAATTTTCCAAAATCAATTTTAAGGTAGTATATTAGTCAAATTCTATATGGTAAACACCAGGCATATAATTCACCGCTATTATATTCAACTTAACCAGGAAAGCAAAAAAATATAACAAATGCCAAACAAATCTAGAAATTTAAATTTGAATGTAAATGTAGGTTTAAAAACAAATCATGATCTAAAGTAACTAGTAATATAGCTATTTGTATATCTATTTTTCTTGACTCCCTTATCACAAGTCATACTCGCATTTCGATTTCATTACTTCATCCTACCACTTATTTCAAGTTTTTG
Organism: Loa loa; assembly: GCF_000183805.2. Lineage (NCBI taxonomy): Eukaryota > Metazoa > Nematoda > Chromadorea > Rhabditida > Onchocercidae > Loa > Loa loa. The sequence goes on from NW_018108203.1 coordinate 190,868, forward strand.
AACATTAGATTTTTATTTGAACCTTATAATTGGAAAGCAATGAAAAATCAGTTAAATACTTACTTTTGATCTCACCTTCCACCGCTGTTTCGGCATCAAACCTTTGCAGTAATGTCCTAACATTTTCATCGAACTGAAAACCACTCATTTCTGATTATAATTTTACTTTTACAAAAAAGGAATTTAGATTGCATTGTAAGACCAAGTTGAGTTATTCCAGTTGAATTATTTCACCGCACTAAATCTTATAATAGTTGACACCTTCTGCGCACAACAGTATATAGTGTGACATCTTTCTCGGCATACGTTACAAAAACTGCACACTGAAAACGCTTAGAAATTTGATAACTGCCGCTTACCAGATTCCAGAAACGGTTAATGGTGCACATCATCGCATCATCTTGAGCTTGCCTACTTTCCAGTTGTTCGACACGATGTTGTAATTGTGTCGCCTGACGTTCCTTGAGACGAAAACGTTCAGACAATTTGTAATGCTGAACCGCCAAAACTTTCGCATCGATATCGCTCTAAAAAAACTGGAACTGTTCGAAATGATGGAAAAATGATATCTCAAACTGAAACACGCCAAAACAAAAAATAAAGAGCTTGTTTGAAAGAGCTATAAACAAAAAGTTATTTGAAAGCATTTCACTCACTATATTCAAATCTGTCATTTTCAAAAAAAGACGAAGAAATATGGGAAAATATGAAAAACTATGAAAAACTTCAAAGTCAAGCTAGGTATATTCTAAGATCTAAGATATGCAGTTCTCAGACTGCCATAGTTCAGATGGAGAAACATTTCCAGACTAAAAATGTACAGCTTAAAAAAAAAGTTCTTTTCTATAATTCAAACTGTTTTCATAAAATTCAAGACAAAGAAATGAAAATTTACCGTCCCACTAACTGAGCAGATGCGAACAGGTTCAAATTCAACAAGCCTTCGTTTACTATAAAGTGGTTCATCTGCTGATGCACCAGGAGAGTCATCATCACTCCCCGGTGATGAACGTTTTGACATTTCCACTAAGTGTCTGAAAAAAGAAATTAGGAAATAAGAACATATATTACTTGATGCCAAAGCATGAATTTTTCTCCCAACCTTTTTTCTCTGCGTATTTTAATCCTGAGAGCTTTTAAATAAAGCCAACGTGAATGAAAGTCCTCATTAAGCATCTAAATATAAGTAGAAGCTTCGAGGAGAATACAAAACACTTTTACTGCAGAGCCGGAGAAAAAAGTCCTCATAAGGATTTTTTGCAAATAGCAATACGTAAATCAACATTCCATGCAATGAAGAATGGACATGCTTTTCTTCCTAATGTTCTCGCCTGTAAAATCCAGCAACTCTCTCAGTACCACAACTAAATGAGTTAGCAGTATTTCGATACAAGAACGAATAATTTTAGAAATATAATAATATCTCCTTTAATCGAGAAAGGAAAGTTAAATTCTCACAAACAATTGAAACATTCCTAGATACCTCCTGAAAACCCTTCAAGCGTGACTTGTTACCAGGACCACGAAAAAAGCACAATGATAATATTGCTTGTTGATACTACCAGGGATAAATCTACTTCGTTTTTTTTCGGCAATGAGCAGATTTCTGTGCGAAAAACATTTCCAGTCTTTCATTTTTCTTTTCTTTAGAATTAAGAATTATTTTATAATTAATACTCGACTGTCAGATGTCTTTTTAGATACAGAAATGTGATATCTCCCTTCCTGAACTAAGAGTAACCGCTTCTCTCACTTCACAAACTGTTTTCCCACCCGGTCTGAAATATTAGCTTTCTTGGAACCACATTCATATCTCTGTCCCACAAATAAATAGAAAAACTGACGAAGTCTCAGTTTGCTGATACCAAATTACCAGGAGTTCCAGGTCGTCATGTGAATTGTTTTGTTCAGTTTCTTCATAAAGTCATTGAGTTCTACCATGAACACAAATTGTAGATAAATTTGTATGGATGAGTTATCAGATTCAAATTCATTCATACTAAATTCATGTAAACACATAAAAAATTTACTTACTAAAATGAAGTCTAGAATTGTCGCAATGCTGCTGTACAGATTCTTGTATAAATGATAATATCCTTAGAAGAAAATTTCCTGAAGCTATAATGATCGGCTGAGCCACTATGGTAACGTTCCTTATTAAAGAACACAACCGCTCAGAATTCCTGAAAAACAAGGAAACAGATTTCATAGACTTTTTCGCTAAATATTATTCTGCTATAAAAACCTATGCATCGTAATTTCTGACAACCGGCCACGATGCTATGACGGTTAGTTAATTCTGGGGACCTGCAGAGGACCTGAAATACAGGAAACCGGAGGACTAACTGGGGAGAAACCTCAAGTCTTTTGAACAAATTCATCTGCTATCTCCCCCCTTTTCTCCTTTGATTTTTTCCAGCTGTTAGTTCTGTCCACTCTTTCAAAATAAATACCATTTGCTGGCCCATACGCTGTATAACACCCGTTATATGACATCCAGAACCCATTCTACAAAAGCAATTAAGACAACTTCTCCATAGCCAATCATCCTTATTAGATGAGTAAGCTAGAAAATTTGACCCTCCTTTATTCAAGGCATCTAACATTTTAACGGTCCAATCGACTTTGGTCTTTATGTATCCCGTCAAGAACTGAATTTTGCATTTCTGTTGCACAAACAAAAGTGATTCTGCTCAAACACTTGACGAAAAAAAGTATCGGCGATGCAGTGACGGTGCTTTCATCATCACGTAGGTCTAGCTGGCATTTCTGTTATCAAATAGTTTCCAGTGATGTTTTCGCTGTCATATATTAGTCATATAAACTGGGCATAACGGGTCGACTTCACGTAATTTCATATTTTTCATTTAAACCTTCTTTCATCGATTTCCATTTTCCATCCGACACTTCATGATCAGGGTCTACCTTTGACTTAACATGGATCATTTGCGGCATACACCTTGCCTGTTACCATGGTAACCATTCGGGATCTCCACCTCGAATCAGTCAAACCCCTCTCCCCGTCCAATTTCAACCTTACCCTTAATCAATAGCATCTTTCAATATATCCCTCCGATAATCTTTCACCTACCGTAAGCACCTTCCACATTGTCATCTTCAACTCCTTTTCAACGAACTATTCCCCTGCTAGCCCCAGGATAACTTTAAAAACCAGTTCCCACTATCAAGATCTCCTGAAAGGACCTCTCGGTGATCATTCCAATCAATCACATAATACCCATTACCTACAAACAACGAAAACGTCCCCAAAACCGCACACAACACCGAAACACTTACATAACAATGATTTATAAAAAGGTTTGCAACGGAAGGCACGAGCCCTCATCTTTAACCACATATATAACATACCGTACGTCAGGGATTCGTTTCCGAACGCACTCATCTTTCGCAGCTCAAAATCCTCTTTTAATCAATATTGTTTCCTGCTTTGTATTTTTGATCTCTTCCTGTCTGTTGGGAGGCAATTGTTTCACGTCATTCTCTTCCTATGTCTAATTCATGGCCGATTTTGTTCGAAGTGATTTATAGAGGAAGCGAAGATTTGTGTGATATATTCCCTTCATATCGTATAACTTTGGTGACTTTTGGCACCCGTGATAGTCTACCTCGAGACGAGCTTTTATCCCAAGCGTGATGGTTTTTTAGTTTCTTAAGGTTGAGTGCCGTTATTCATTTAAATCACTTTCCAATATACAAAAATGATGTATGATCATTAGATCTGTATGATCTATTTCATTTACCACTATCCCTTTTCTCTTTGTAGTATTTTCACGCTTCGGTTAAAGGATTCAAGAGATGTCAAGCTGATGTGTTAAGATATCTGCTAATTTCCCCACCATTTGGAACATTTCTTACTTTGGTGATTTTGTCTTATTGCGATGTGATCGTGTTTAACGACTACATCGAAATAGCTGTAGGAATAGAAGTTGGTTTTAGATGTCGATTTTACCGGAGGAAAGAAGGATACTGTTAGAAAGGTTGAATCTAAAGACATCGACAAGTGATATTGAACGATTTTTCACGAGATGGGGTCCACTTTCCGAATGCATTGTCATGTTTGACAAGGTATACCGTTTACATTTAGTAATGCTCTACACACCACTGCTGGAAGCCAAGTTACTCGCGCAATCACCCACATATATGTTTTTTTTTCTCTCTGCAATGACTTTCGTTAATTATTAATTTGTGTTGAAATAAAAAATCGAAATTACTGGCTAATGAGAACTCCAGTCATTCTATACTTTTTGAAACTCAGATTAATTTCAGAATACGAGGCGTTCTCGAGGATACGGGTTTATTTGTTTTGTTTGGGATCATCACTGTGAGGAATGCCTCGAAGCGCAACCACATTCAATAGATGGTGTACAGATTGAAATGCGTCCAATCAAAGGCGTTAGTCAATTCATTTAGTCCTGTTAATGTTTCGCCATTTCTGATATTTAGTATCAAGACTTGGTTAAGAATTTATCTTTAAGAAACTTGTCTAAGAATATTCTTATGTTCCTTATTTCATTGGATATTTAGGTATCTTCAAATCCGATTGTCAAATATGTCAGCACACGAAAAATTCTAGTCTCCTACCTTGGTGCACAACTTGTAGTCGATGAACTCGAAGAATATTTTTCAAAATTTGGTATAGCTCATGTTGATTGTGCCCTGGATACACTAAATGAGGTTCAGCTTGTTTAACTTTAGGTCTGGATACTGCTGAGGATTGCTAAAAAGTGCATAACAGACACTCAGACTTTCGACTTTAGAATTATGTTTAATATAGCAGTTGAAAGATTGTGGTTATAGCGACGTCCAAGATACTTTAAAAGAGCCAATACTGAAAATATGCAAAAGAAAATTGTGGAACAGTTTCAAAGGCATATCGAAATTATTCATCTGCTGGATGGTTTCAGAAGCCGTTGTATTTTGCGTATGTTACATTTGACGAAGTTGAATCGTGTGATAGCTGTATAAATATCGGAGAACATTGCGTTAGTGGTTACCATATCTTTATTCGAAAAGTAATTCGACGAGAGGATCTCAAAAAAGCGGAACAGATGGAACGTGTTCGAGCAGTTTGTGAAGCTCGAATTCAGGAGGAATTGCAAGAAGAAGCGGGAAGAAAAAGACGTCATTTGGATCGAAAATTGCGTGAAAATTATGCAACGGAATTAGCTTTGTTGCGGCCGCCTCCACCTCCACCACCTGCTGCTGCACCATTACGAGAAAGTATTGAAGACCCAACGCCATCAGCCTCAAGTTGGGTTCCCCTGTTACCTAATGAACAATTCCAGGAATACGGTGCTTCGCACCTTGCTGGTTACGGGCCACAACGTCGAAAGCCCAAGCAATGTGGTACGTTTACAGGTGGTGTCATTCATTATTCCGATTTTAGGAGACCGTATTTTTAGCCTGCGTCTTTAGCTAAGCAGTTGCTTTTGAGAAAAATGTGTTAGAGAAAGAAGGTATTAGTGAATATGAATTTACTATGCCCACAGATTAATCAGGGCAGAGTGAGCGGCATTTTCCGAGTTGTTTCGGTAAGTGAGAAAGAAAGGATGGAGATTTAAGATGAGTTCTTAGCTTTCACTCTGAGTTCGATCGGTTTTTCAGGTTCACATCTTTCGCGACACCCTGTAGGAACTGGAACATCACAGTGGATTCCACTGCCGCATGGCAGTATATCTTCGCCCTCCGACGTTGTACGACGATATTCTACGTCAAGCGAACCATTCAGTGATCGATCTTGACACTGGATGCGATTGCTGATGAAGTTAGTAGTAATGAAAGTTTCTTGTTGTGATCGGTGATTGTTGTTGATGTGTCTTGCTGTTTCACTTTCATCTGTGCTGGATATCCTAACCATCGCTGCAATTATAAAAAAAAACTCTTGTTATGATTTTCCAATTTTTGCTATATTTTAACCATATTTCTATGAAAGAGTTACAAGATTTCATATTTATGAATCCATGACACTCTTGCACAGCTTTGGATGTTTAGATCTTTTGTTTTGGCAGAAGAACAGAAAATTTATTCATTCTTCCACGTTGTCAAAGTGCTGCTTCGAAAAGGATATGTACTCAGTCACGTTTGGTAGATTTGTCTTATGTGGGCATTACAAATTTGCATAAAGTTTTCCGTTTACTTTTAGCCGTTAAAAATTTTTAAAGCTGAATTTAGAAATGTGTACAGTTTCTAAGCTGAGCCAAATCCAGTATTTGGTTTTCTTCATTTTTGATAATTTTGCAAATCGTGATGTGGCAATATTTCAGACGTAGAGGCGGATGGGTGTTCGTAGTTAGTGGTGTGGTATAATTGTTTGGAATTATTTTGTTTTGCAGATGTATGAGGTGGATTTTGCAAAGACTGCCACAGCTCCATTGTCAGCACCGCTGGAGTTCGATATAAGAGAAACTTTTTCGAAGGTTTGTATTTATGAGTTCCGTTTTTCGCGACTTAAACTAGTAGGATTGGACTTACTTGCTTTCAAGTTTCATTTTCTGGATGCTATACATTATGGTCGTTTCCACAAAAGCAAAACATATATATCGGCTCGGATAAAAACCCAAGATTCTTATTGGTAAATAGAATGTTTATTATTGCTGGTTTTGCATTCTTTTGAATAATCATTTCAGTAATGCGTCAGTTTGCGAAGTTATGCGAAAATATGCAAAATTTTCAGGTCATCCACATATGGAAAGAACGTTGTCATACAGTGAACAGACGCTTGTTAGGCATTATTTCAGTGAACGAACAGAATCCTAAGCTTGGTCATCTATTGACAATCTCTAACGTATTTTCAAAAAATGTTGAAATTCGTAAATTCATTCCTAGATCACCCGACATTTTTTCGACTTGTGCATATGAAGCTTCTTTTTGGTTAGATTCGTTTTATTTTAAAAGTATACCCTTATTGAAAATAAATATTGAAACTAAACTCGATCAAAGTGAAATTTATTGTGTTGAAAATGAAATAATGGATTTTCGGGATTCAAATTAAAATTTTTTTCAAAAAGTCTCAGGTTTTTTAGGATTTGACTCTCAGCTCTCTGCTTTCGGCAATGTATTTGGCACTACGGCAACTGGAAGTGAAATTCTATAACGACCTGAGACTTTCTCGTTGAAAAATCTAACTGGATCGAAAACCACTTACATCAGCTATTAACTGTAAATTAAGACTAGTAATTAAGATCGTACAGTTTAGATAAGCATGTTGTGGAATTTCGGCCGTATGTACTGGACGAGAAGCGACATCCCCATGTTTCTTTCCCATATCGGTTTGCTTTGGAAGAAGTCTCACATCAGCAATGGTGCGTTGCTTGAATGGTTATGTGTCACTGCTGTTTTTCATAGTTGTGACGATGAGTGCGTTAATCATTTAGTTAGTAGTATTTCTGATGACTTATTTTCTTTTTCAGGAATCTAAGTCTTTTCGTCTCTAACGATGCGATTAATTATATTTGGCTGCAAAAAGTCGCATTTCCGCGTTTATTAAAGTAAGTTTCTGTAACATCTTGGGTTTTGATTTTGTTTCAAAGATTTCACCATTTTGTGCTTCTAGATGGTTTGCTGACAATGGTGAACGCAAAAATATCACAATTTCGCATAGATTAGTTAACGTGGAAGATTATTCCCAGTTCTATTGTGAAATCAAAAATAAATGGGGTCAACAAATTGCAGCAGTAAGTCTTTCCACTGTTTTAATGGTTAAAATTGCTGTAATTACTAACATCGAATCGTTTTGCACAACATACTAATAGGTCCGAATTGCTGATCAGTTCGTGTGCTTTTGTGGTTTTTCGCCCGAATTGGCTTAACCTTTCAAAATTTCCTTTAAAAACATTTATTGAACATTTGTTTCTTTTTAGACCTGGGCAGAAAGAACGAATCCACAGAAATTTGTTTATGAAGACTGCGCTATTGCGGCTTACCTAATTGTGAGTAAAAAATTTTTGTGTTAAATGCAGCAACAAATCCATTTTTTTTTTACGAATTGCTGAAAAAGTAAATTTCAGACCTATTGGCGGCAGAAAGGCCTTTCACCACAAAGATTTTGTGATATTGGTTGTGGCAATGGCTTGCTTGTACATCTCTTGCAAAGGATGAAGGCTTGTTTTTTTGTTCAGTTATTGCATTTTTTGGAGGATGAGAAATTCATTAAAAAAGGATTCTCCATTATCATTTTTGATCAGGATGCGAAGAAAGTCTTGGAGGTCTCATCAGATACGATAAGTTTACAGATAAATGGTTATGGAATCGATTTAAGACAGCGCAAAATATGGACGAAATTTGCTGAAACTGATTTGAGAGAAAAAACACTGAATCCTAAAGAGGATTTGTTGAGCGATAGCGATTTTCTCATTGGGAATCACACAGATGAATTGACTCCTTGGATACCTATTATGGCTGCTAGGTTAAAATAATTTTGTGAAGCTTGAGATTTTTAACAAAGAAACAGCATACCCTTGCAATCAGTCAGGAATGTAAGAATATTTCAGGAATGTAAGAAGGTTCTTTGCTAAAAATATTCATTTTTGATTAGAATTCATATGCAGAATATCCACTTTTTTCACTGTTTATTGTTGGAATCTTTCAGAAACTCTTATTTTTAAACAGAGTTTTCAAAAATCAGTTAATATTAAAAATTTATTCTATAGCCCTCAATTTCAGATCAAGAAGTAACTTCTTCTTACTGCCGTGCTGTCCATTCGATTTTTATAGTCGTTTTCAAAAAAAGTGTGGTATGGCTACTACTAGTGTGTATTCTTCTTATCTTCTGTTTATTCGCGATATCTGTTTGAGGTAAATTTGACATTACTTCAGTAATGATGAACCTTTTTGGAAGATCAGCAAATCATCTTCGCTGAATTATTCTCAAAAGCTCTGAGCCGCTCGAAAAATGTTTAGGCTAGGTTACTGCGTTGAAGAAGATCGGCTAAAAATTCCGTCAACGAAACGTTATTGTTTCCTGTGCACAGTACCTGCTGGTGGGTTAGTAGAAAATGTGGAAAATGTCATAAATAATATGCTGGCACATACAAATTTATCAAATTTCTTGCCGAGAAAGAAAGTTGAAAACGTAGGTTGCGCTTTGATTTGATGAAACTTTTCTAAGGATTTTGTAAAGTTCACCATTTTAGTTGGTAAAATAAGAATGTTGTATATGAAATGGAATTATTGCTAGTTTTCCTCTAAATTTTAAAACCTGCAAATTTGTTGTGGAATAAGTTCGTAGCTAGTCTTATTAAAAATTGGTTTTTTTAAAATTAAAATTGATTTTTATTTAAGAATTGGTTTTTTGCTGAGAGTGTTTTTATACGCAAATTTTGGTGATTTCAGATAAAAAATTGTGCCAGATTTTCTCGGGGCTTTCAGCAGGCGCTCACTACAAAGATATTCAATCATCTTTTCGAGCTATCACCGAACAAAGCAACAGTGTATATGTTTGCATTTCTGAACTTTAAAACCTGATTTCGAACTTTTTAGGTTAGAGAGCAGATTCTATGAAAACTTATTAATTAATTAGGAAATATGGGTTGTAAATGTTGATAATATTCTCTGCATTAAATCATGTATTGCAGCTGTTGGAGCAAAGGGCGATCATGCTCTTTAAAAGAAATAGCTGATCTACTTAATGAGGAAGAAAAAGCGCAGCTTCGAAATTCAGACGGTGGTTTGCAAACATTCTTGAAAAATCAGCATCAAATTTTCAAAGTAAGATACAAATGCGACCAAATTTTTTCAGGTTAACAGACATTTAAAAAAGCGGTGGTGTATGGTCCTCTCATTCTTATCATTACTGATGCAATGGCAGAAACCGAATCTTTTAAATTCCGACTTCCTATTTTCAGTCATCAAATAATTTCAGATAGTTAAAGGCAGTGTCTCAATTCGTAATTGGGCTGAAGAGGGCAGTCGAAGAGTCGAGGAAAAATTGAGGACAAGAGATTGCTGGTTCCATAAATATCATCCTAGCGGTTGTCCACTATCTGAAGACTGCTCTTATAAACACTGAACTTTTGAATTCTTCACACACATCCCACTGAATTGGTTTATTGAACTGTGATGAAGCAAAGAAATTCATTTTATGATTTAAATACAGTGAGATTTGACCATCGTTAAATGAGGATTTTCTCTTCCTCATTTGACTTTGTCAGAAAATTGTTCCCACAAAAACTATTTAAGGGCTTTATTCCCTCACTTCTTACTTTTACTCCCCTGTTTTCTCTCGACATATTTTAAGTGACGAAATTTCAAATAATACAGAGTGGTCAGCTTTTTATACTGTCATCAAACCCGATGTAGAAAATATGAGTCACATTTGTTAGCAACCTTATTCTGAACTGTGATGAAACAAAATGCTTGCGGCTCATCCGTCAGCGTGATTTCATGTGACTCGACATCAAACCGATTACCACCTAGTTCGTTAATACGCCTTACATCAATTATCTAATAAGCAGCGATGTTGCGCAGTTCCAATGTAATGGTCAAAATTTTGCTAGGAGAAAACTTGTTTATAATGACGCAAGAATTAATACCATACAATGAACAGCTAGTTATATGTGCATTGCTATAAATCAATCAAAATGAAGGCATTTTTTGCAACCGAAAAATTCGCAACACTACTTATGCTTACAGCTTACGAATAGTCATACATATCTTTTACAGTTTGGAAAATGCCAGTACCTGGAGCTACAATGTTAGATGAAAAAACTGATAGTTATTAAAATGAATACAAGTAAATGCTGCAGACATGAGGTCAATTTCAGTTCTATTCACCATTGAAAAACGGGTAATTTTTCCGGCTCCACTTTCTAAGCGGAAACTCAAGTGGTAATTGAAGCACGGTCCTTCGAACCTAGAAACAATTCTGGAAAATTAATGCTTAGAGAGTATTTCTTTTTAATCTAAATCTTTCAGTTTAACTTTAAATTTCTTAGAGTATTCGCTAAGTGGGCATGTGACGGCAACAACCTGCGACTGTTTTTGATGGCCGTAGAAAAAGTGAAAACGACGACTTTTCCCTCGCAAAATGTCAAAAGATTAAACAGCTCACAGTTGTTCCCGAAGTCCGGGGTTTACAGTGAACTAGTAACACCACCGGTATCTCTGGAACCTGGTGGGGTATTTATTTTAGATATTTACACCTTCAGAACTAACAATTTACAAAAACAAACTAGAATTTTTGGACGAGATCGATCGGTAGAGAGATATTTAAATTCAAACTGATATACCGCTATCTATTACAGTGCCCGTTGTTCTTGACGCTCCCTCATGATAATTACTGCTTCCGGGAACTGGTGATTGCTCATTTGTCTGAACACTAGAAATGTTAAGAAGTTACTCAAGAATATTTCCCAATCAACAATTTACTGAGTAATATTGATTACAACAGGGTGTCCCGCTCTTTATACATGGCCAAAACCCTGCAAGATACTTTCTTGGGCGCTACTTTAGACCGCCAAATTGTTAGTTTTTCGTTAGCTGGATCTTTGAATTTTAGATGAAAGTATTTGAGTGATTAATTTGTAAACTTAGTCCATAAAATTTATGGTATTCCTTTCCTCAGAAGATAGCCATTTTTTGATTCGCAACTTTTTTGACCGCAAAGCTGGCCCGCCTTCAATTACAGATTTTTAAAGCAAATTTTTCTTTTCGCGACCAGATACACATCCCCACCCGAGTTCGATTGTATTTTAATTTCTTATCTGAATTTTCAGCTCTTTGAATGATAGTGATAACTTACAGGCGAGGAGTTCCTTCATCATCTGCATCATGTGCATCATCGAAAGACAACCTTTGTGAGCAACCGCGATCTTTTGCTGCAACAAATTCAAATTAAAAAAAAAAATGAAGGAAAGAAAGTATAATAAAGATTAAAACAACACTGTTCAGAAATCATTTCGCGGAATTCATAGAAAACTGAAGACGCATTAAGCAACATACCAATGAATGTTCCTTCCGGTGTATAAATGGTATCAATATTTTCTTTGGTGAACCGATTACGGCCTTGTTCGAGGTACAACGAAATGATCGAACGAGTCATCACATTACCACCTAAAGTATATTAGATATGGAATTTCTTCTAACGCTGATATTTTCAACTTAAGTTCTTTTCACTTCATTTTTTTTTTTTTTTTTTTTTTGGTCAACAAATCCGTAGAATTTACTTTCGTCCCATTTTCTTACTTTTTTGCTTCAATTTTTTTAAACATTTTTCATTTGAATCTAAATTTCCAAAGCACAAACTCAGTTAATTTCAATCTTCGCAAAAATTTTGTTGTTTTATCAAATTACTTTATAAAAATCCTATGGAAATGGACGATGTACCATAGTGTAAAAGATGTAATCGTACGAATATCGCAAGGTGCATTGCAAATGTTGGACACATTTCCCTTTTAATAACCAATAAAAGATAGCTATAAGCTAACCCACCAGTGCTACTTTATTTATTTGCGAAATTTCAAACTTATATTCAAAAATGATGAATGTTTTTCTGAAACTAATCTATACGTGATTGTGAAGATCTATGCGGAGTAACTGAAGAAGGAGGACGTCGTTCACTTTGACATAAACGAGTCGAGCAAACACTCACTGGCTGAGGGCTACGATATTTCCTGAAAGCGGCCAAATCATTCTCAAATGATGTAAATATGTTTTGATGTCGTTATATGATGCCAAGATGTCTATTTTGCACTATTTACCGAAATTCTAATAAAGTCTTCGTAAATAAATTTAAAGCCAATAAATTGAACAAAAATTTAAAAGTTTAATTTCCCACAGCTTACACTGCACAATCAGCTTTTACGGAGTTTGGCTCTCCTTCGGATGTGGACGACTCCATTTCCTCAATTTTGTACCGCAATAAATCATTCTCCTTCAGCATTGATTCGGACATTACTGCTTGATTACGCGCAGAACGCTGTAACTCTTCAAACCTGGATGTCAAAACCCTGCAAAAATTGAAATTTGAGGAAAAGCCTTCTTGAAAATTGAACCAATCCTTTGTAAATCTACCATAATTTCATACGAAGCAGTTACTGCATCCCCATAACCTTCAGGGAACATGATATTGATAACACACTTTTCTGTACTGGTTTTCTGATCCACCAGTATTTTCAGCTCACGAACACGATGCTTTAGCTTGCTTATTTCAATATCTTTCAATGGAATCTCCTCCACTTTCAGTTGCAGTTTTGCATTCGAATGTCTCAGTGTTTTGATTTCTGTTGATTTAATTTCCAATGCCGTATTCAAGCTGCTGATTTCTTTTGATAGCTCCTAAAATTCGAACTTCACGATTCACCAGAATGAAAAGAGAAACTGCAACTCATTTGAAATGAGCTGAAAATTGGTACTCCTAGCTCTGTTTAGTCATTTCCGCTTCAATTTAAAAGTACTGAATACAGTTTCGCAAAGGCAATGCACCGCAGTTCCAATGAAAAAATATCGTTCTATCATTTTTTTGAATCAATTCTAAAGAAAATTAAAGGGAGAAAAATGTGAAAAGTTATTTGTAGAATGAAGCCATCAAAATTCAATTCATTTTAAGAAAGATTTACCGCAACTTTTTCATTTGTATCCTTACTCAGTGTTGCTTCAAGATTTTTCTTATCCCGGATAAGTTCTTCCACCACTTTTTCCGCTTCTGCCAACTTGCTATCCAAATTGGCGCATTGGATTTGATTCGAACGGCTGAGTCGTTCGATTTGCGCTTCATGAATGCAACGTTGTTCATCCAATGTTCGCATTAACTCATCATTACATTCCACTAACTAAAATAAACTACAACATTGTTAACTGTATTCGATTTTCTTATCATCAGTTTATCATTGAAGGCTGTAAAAACGCTGCTCGACAACTCTCTTCCAAGAATGATTAAACTTAACAACCAATAACAATAGAAGCACAAGAAGTGCTAGGCTTGTTTTGTCAGGTGTGTGGCATCTCCAAGCCTCTTTT